>NC_081410.1:547475442-547775442 GCF_030272615.1 Cryptomeria japonica
CAATTTCGCGAAGTCCTCATAAGCTTGTTTTATCAAAGAATTTCTCCATTCAGTCTTCCTCTGGCACACATACAAAATGCTATCATCCAAGCCTACCATAGGTTTTTCAGCAAGAAACTTCATTACCCCATAATTCTGCACTTCTCGCATTTGCACAGCTTTTGTCGCCCATTTAGCTTCCTCATTTTTCCAATTCATGATTTCAACTTCCAACTCCTTCATCACTTGCATCACCCCATCATATACTCCGCTTAGATTAACAAAGTATTCTGCACAAGACTTCTGAATTTTTTCTAACCACTCCATCACAGTTTATGTGATCAACCTGCATTTTTGTATTTTCTCCAAAGTCTTCTAATTTACAGGACACTTAGGATCGAAGGATGTTGGAATCTGTGACAAAGGTTGAGGATTTGGAGCATTGATTGCCTCAATATATTCTGCCATCCTTCATAACATCTCTTTCATCTGATGCTTATCTTTTTCATCTCTCCAGGTCCTGGTTATGATCTTCTTTGTTGAAGCCTCAAGGTGAAGAACATTTGTTGCTCAAGAAGCAATTCCAATATTTATCTTTTCAACAATGAAGTCCTGAGCTGTAGGGTTCTTTGTCTTTTCATCTGTTAATGGGCATGCAATCTCTGCAATCCAGTTCTCACTATCTGCATCAAAGTCAATTTTTGACATAGTTTTGGACTTCTTCGCTTTAGGAGTTTTTCCCAGGCATTTACTCTATTAGGGATTTCAAGCAGATCCGAAGCAAATATGAACTAACAATTATATGCAGATTTAAATACAAAAGATAAAGAAATAAAACAAGACACAGATAACACAGAGATTTAACGTGGTTCACCCAGAATGGGTTACGTCCACCATACACAGCCGTCCAATCTTTCTTATTATCCAGCAAAAACAGTACATCAACCTTACAATGCCTTAAGCATCCCAGCCACTTATAACATGCGTTTTTAGGGCAACAAACAAAGTCGGCCTTTTTTAGGGTTTTATTCAGCTTCAGTGGTTGAAAGTGCAACAACCTTTTGCAGCCTAGAAATCCAACTGACTGCAGTTCCCCCTATAGTAAAAACATACCCTTTAGTACTCCTCCGTGAATCAATATCACCAGCCAGATCAGAGTCAACAAATCCACTTAGAGCAGCATTAGATCCTTTGAAACATAATGCCTTCGTAGTAGTTCCTTTCAAATACCGAAGAATCCATTTTACAGCATTCCAATGTTCCATACCCGGATTACTCATAAACCTGCTCACAACTCCCATTGCATGTGCAATATCTGGCCTTGTGCATACCATTGCATACATCAGACTACCAACAGCTAATGAATACGGGATGTTAGACATTTTATTAACCTCTTCCTGTGCCTTTGGGCACATCTCCTTAGTCAATTTGAAATGACTAGCCAAAGGTGTACTAACTGCTTTTGCATCCTACATGTTAAATCTTTTCAACACCTTCTTTATATACTCACATTGCGACAAATTCAAGGTTCTCTTTTTCCTATCCCGTGTAATCCTCATACCAAGAATTTGCTTAGTTGCACCCAAATCCTTCATAGCAAATGACTTGGCTAATTTCTGTTTAAGATCATTTATATGTTGCATGTTAGACCCAGCAACAAGCATGTCATCAACATAAAGCAACAGGATAATATAACTGCCATTATCAAATCTCTTAAAATATACACAATGATCAGAATGACATCTATGATAACCGTGTTCAGCCATGAAACTATCAAATTTTAAATACCATTGTCGGGGTGCTTGCTTTAGGCCATACAGACTTTTCTTCAACCTGCGCACCAAGTTCTCCTTACCTTTGACCTCATATCCCTGTGGTTGCAACATGTAAATTTCCTCCTCCAGATCTCCATGGAGAAAAGCTGTTTTGACATCTAGTTGTTCAAGATGTAAATCATCTGCAGCCACAAGACTAAGTACAGTTCTAATTGAAGTCATTTTTACAACTGGAGAAAATATTTCATCATAATCTATACCCTTTTTCTGTGCAAAACCTTTTACCACAAGTCTGGCCTTATATCTTTTCTGACCTCCTTCCTCCTCCTTTAGCCGATAAACCCATTTGTTAGGCAAGGCTCTTTTTTCTGCAGGTAAAGGGACTAAGTCCCAAGTCTTGTTTTTCATCAAGGAGTCCATCTCCTCTTTCATGCCTAGCTCCCATTGCTGTTTGGCATCTACCTGCATTGCTTCTTCATATTCTTCTGGTTCACCAGAATCCGTTAATAAAATAGAATACAAAAAAGGAGAAAATCTTTCAGGGGGTCTACTTGTCCTTGTAGAACGTCTAACACTTGCAGGAGTTTGTGGGACAATCTGTTGTTGCTGAGCATCAGGTACCTGTGGCATTTCATTTTCAGGAATCTCATCCAACACCACATATTCTTGTTTGTCCTGTTCATGCTTCTTTTCCTGCATTTGTTCTTTATACATAACCTTCTCATTGAATATAACATCTCTACTTCTAATTATTTTCTTATTTTCAAAATCCCATAACTGATAGCCATATTCATCTATCCCATATCCAATGAAGGTACATTTCTGAGATTTAGCATCAAGCTTGGTTCTGTTTTCTTTATCAACATGGACAAAAGCTTCGCAACCAAAAGTTTTTAGAAAAGAATAATTTACCTTTTTACCAGTCCATGCCTCCTCTGGAATACCACCATCCAAAGGGGTTGAAGGTCCTCTATTTATCAAATAAACAACAGTATGTACAGCATCTGCCCAAAAAAGTAAGGGCAATCCAGCATGCAATCTCATGCTCCTCGCACGTTCCATGATGGTCCTATTCATTCTTTCTGACACACCATTTTCCTGTGGAGTTCCTGGAACTGTCTTCTGCTTTCGAATCCCATTTAAGGAACAGTAATCTTCAAATGCTTTGCTACAATACTCACCTCCATTATCCGATCTGAGACACTTCAACTTTTTTTCCTGTCTCATTCTCAACCAAAGCTTTCCATTTCTTAAAAGTTTCAAAAACATCTGATTTTTGTTTTAGGAAATATACCCATGTTTTTCTGGTTGAGTCATCAATAAAAATAACATAATAACAAGAGCCACCAAGAGAAGATACCTGAGCCGGTCCCCATACATCTGAATGTACAAGCTCTAACTTCTCACTCTTCTTCTCTTTCCCAACCTTGAGAAATCTGACTCTTTTCTGTTTACCATAAACACAGTTTTCACAGAACTCTAAATCAATCTTCTTTAGTCCTGGCAATAGATTTTTGGAGTGAAGGATTTTCATCCCTTTCTCACTCATGTGCCCAAGCCTCTGGTGCCACATTATCGAATCTGTTCTTGCAACATTTATTGTTTTTGTCCCTGCAGTAACTTTATCTGTAGCAGCTAAGGTAGAGTAAGTGTTACTAGTACACAGATATAATGTGCCTACCTTTGCACCTTTAGTGACCTTCCACATACTGTCTGAGAAGGTAACTATGCAACCTTCACTACCTAGTTGCCCTGCAGAAATTAAATTTCTTCTTAAATTAGGAACATGTCTTACCTCCTGCAGAAACCAGTCATTACCATTCTGCAACTTGATCTTTATCTTTCCTTTTCCAACAATTTGACAGGGCTCATCATCACCCAAATATACCTGTCCAAAATCACCTTGAACATGATCTAGAAAATATTTTCTATGGGGTGTAGCATGAAATGAAGCCCCAGAATCTATTACCCAAGAATCATTAACATTATCCAAACATAAGATTAAAGCATCTTGTAAAGTATTACTAGCAATATTAGCTTCCTTACTATCATTTTCATTTTTGTCTCCTTCTTTGTTTTTCCGAGACCAACAGTCTTTCTTTAGATGACCAGGCTTTCCGCAGTACCAGCAATCTTTCTTTCCTCTAGATTGAGAGCGTCCTTTCTTTGACTTCCCTCGTGACTTCTCATTCCCAGGGCCTTTTCCTCTTTCCTTTGATCTTCCTCTGTTCTCCACATTCAAAACACTACCCGATGATGTTGGAGTCTCACCTGTGCTTTTCCTTCGCATTTCCTCGCTTAGGATAACACCAACAATATCATCAAATACCAAAGTATTTTTACCAGAGACAGAGTTATTTACAGCCATAACCAAGCTATTCCAGCTTTCTGGCAAAGAACATAAAATCAAGAGAGCCCTAACCTCTTCTGCAAAGGTAATTTTTACCGAAGACAATTGACTGGTAATTGTATTAAATTCATTTAAGTGCTCCGCTACAGATCCTCCCTCACTCATTTTCAAATTAAAAAAACGCTTCATAAGAAATACCTTATTCAAAGCCGAGGGTTTCTCATACAGCTTAGCCAATGTTTCCATCAAATCTACAGTCGTTTTTGCTTCTATTATATTGAATGCTACAGACGACGCAAGGCACAATCGAATGGATCCCAATGCCTTTCTATCTAAAATGTCCCACTCTTCATCTGATATTGTGGTCGGTTTCTTTGCCTTTCCTTCCAGTGGCCGCCACAAATCCTTTTGATATAGGTAATCCTCCATCTGCATTTTCCATAACTGATAATTCTGGCCGTTAAACTTTTTGACCTTGAATTTGGAATCCTCCATTGCTCCCACTCAAATCTGAAAGTCCTACCAATTTACAGAAAACCTCGCTCTGATACCAATTGTTAGGGATTTCAAGCAGATCCGAAGCAAATATGAACTAACAATTATATGCAGATTTAAATACAAAAGATAAAGAAATAAAATAAGACACAGATAACACAGAGATTTAACGTGGTTCACCCAGAATGGGTTACGTCCACCATACACAGCCGTCCAATCTTTCTTATTATCCAGCAAAAATAGTACATCAACCTTACAATGCCTTAAGCATCCCAGCCGCTTATAACATGTGTTTTTAGGGCAACAAACAAAGTCGGCCTTTTTTAGGGTTTTATTACAATGTCGGTTTTCATCAAAAAAATGGCAAAAAAAAATTTCTCGGGGGCTGCCGCCCCCAAACCCCCGCTTTTCTCGGGGGCTGCCACCCCCGAACCCCTGCCCGGGGCCCAGCCCGGCCCCGGACCCCGGCGAGGATACGTACTGAGTGTATAGTACTTTGTTGATCAGTCGCCACATTTCAACATACTCACCATGTCTTCTACTGGAATCAAGGCTAGAACAATGTTTCTCTTCTTGCTGCTTAGCATGTTTTCTAACCATACTAGTCCTGAAGGAACTTGAGACTTCTCTGGATCAGTTCCAATTTCCTTTCCATCCCTTACTACCATAGTAGTAACTTCATTTTAAGGCTTCCTATTCCTGCCAATTATTACCCTCATCAGCTAGGCCTTGTTGTTCTTTGATTGGATCAATTGAGGTGGTATCCAACTCAAGGTCAACCACCAGAGTATCAACAGGCAAGGATTGTCTTTTGCCCCTTGTTCTGGAGTGGGTGACTCTGACAGAAGTTGTCTCCTCTTTGATTTGCACTCTCTTTGCTCTTGTCCTCCTTTTCCCTATTTCTGTGAACCTGCAGCACAAGATGGGACAAGAGAATTAGATACCAAGACCTTAGTGGGTGAGGTTGAATCCTTCCTTGAGCTTCTGCTCAATTTTTTCTTTCTAAGCCACTTCTCTATTCTTCAAATGACCAAGATTGTCTTGGTTTGAATCTGTTCTTCCTCATCTTTTTCCAGTCAGTCTCTGGTATTACTCCTTGTTGCCTATCATCGACAAATTGGTGATCGAGAAAATCATTTTCATCATCCACAATATTTGCAATGTTTATCTTCAGACCATAATCCCTAATTTGTTGCACTGTGAGTCTCAGGTGAGCTCTTTTTCGGACTTCATACTCATCCACACAATCTACCCAAAAGTCCTCTAGATCAGGTACATGTAAAAAATTATCTGTGAATGTAAAGTGTGTCATTGCAAATCCTTTAGTATCAAACTTAGTGCGGGGAAAAATAAAATTGATAGTTAAACCTTTTGAACTCTAACTCCAAATTCAAAGCATCTGAGACACAGTTACAAGTGTAATGTAGCAGTTCAATGGGAAAGGAAAGCCCTGTTTGGTGTTCTTCCCCATATTTCTTATCTATATGAGCGAGTTGCCTACAAACTTCAATTATCACTTGCCTATCAAAGACATATCTTGGCAATTTCTAGGGTTCTCCTTCAAAACCCCCAACCCTCAAATAAGTGAACCTAGAGAACTGAATATAAAAGCTACCATATATATTTATAAACTGCATAGATTCCTCAATTAATTTCTTATGAATATCTCCTTTCAATTCAAATACCAACCTTGAAAGGAAAATATTATGAACCTTGTAATAATTTTCAGTGACCCTGCATTGTTGCAAATGCGTGTGATATTCATATATCCTCATATCATTCTGCCAAGTTTCATGATACAGACCTACCCATTGACGAGTGTGGGCTCAACAGTATATAAGGTAAGAGGACATATGGAATTTTTTGTTCCCAAAAATACTTAAACCCTCATGCATTCTTTCTGCAATTAACTCTGCCCAATCTATGTATCTCCTTTCGCCAAAAATGACCTGAATAAAGAAATACATCCAATCTTCCCAATAAAAGGCTATCTGATTTCCCCGCATTCTATATAATGAGATATCCCATGATCGTAGTAGAATAATGAGATATCCCATGATCGTGAGCGAGGGATATCCCATGATCATAGTAGAATAATGAGATCTCAGCAGAAGAGAAATTAGTGGCATTATCAACCATAATTTTTAGCAGAACTCTGAATCGAACCAAGATATTCTCCTTGAGAAAGTAACAAACAACCTCAAAAGATGTTTTCCATACCGGAATGGCTTCCACCCATTTAGTAAAATAGTTTGTAGCTGTTAGTATATGGGTATGCCCTGCACTTGAAGTAGGCGTCAAAGGACCTATAAAATCCAAACCCCATTGTTTGAAGGGTTCATCCACAATCACGGGTTGGAGTGGTAATGTTGCAAGCTATGGCTTACCTATGAACAATTTACACTTCTCACACTTGGCTACCCATGCATACGCATCTTTGAACATTCCTGGCCAATAATAACAATTCCTCAAAATTTGGTAAGCAGTTACTGTTGATAAAAAATGGCCGCCACAAGCCTCATCATGGAAGGTTTTCAACAAAGACTCTTGGAGCGATTTATCTACACAGTGCAAGAAAGTTCCATCTAATCCCCTTTTATATAATACATCATTAAAAATGACGTATTTGGTAGCCTTTAATCTCAAGTTCCTCTTTTCTTTTGAAGAAAGATGTGTTGGGCATATAGGAGTTGAGAAATACAACCCCACAGTAGCCTGAAGATCTTCTGCAAGCCGAATAACCTGTTACAAGGAGAAGCAATGAAGCAAAATCTAAAGAACATACAATACATAGAAAACTATTCTCAAAAGATGAGAGCTCCAATTCACCAAAAAAGTATTGTGAAAAGATAATACAATGAAAAGCAAAATTATCCTTTAATAGGTCAATAAACCCTAAAAAGGGAAAACCCTAGGCTTGCACATAATAATTAATAAAATAATTAATTAATATGCACCTAATGTTAGCTTAAGTGTAAAAAGATAATTGGGAACTTAAAGAATTAAATAAATAATGTTTAATTAATCAAGTAAAGACCTATTTACTCTAACACCCCCCCTTAAGCTAGACTTAGGGAGAAGCTAAAACCTAGAACAACTACTGAAAGCATGAAAGATGGGTCCCGGCAACAAGGCCTAATGAGGTACCCAAATACAATGAAATCTCTATGAACTGGAGAAATAGAGAAAACCACATGGGAAAAAAACTCTACTCCAAAAAGAGATGGAAAAGAGTACCACTAAAGCATGAAGAACTTGCAAACTCTATCAAAAAATAATTGTTGATCTAAAGAGCCTCCACTGAAATAGAAAAAGACCAGGTAGAGAAGACTATAATCTATATGAGTGCCCTCAAATGACACTACTTGAATCAGAAGGCAAACAAGGCAAACAACTGAAATCGAAGATACGGATGGCATGAGACACCAAAGCCTAAAGAGTTGATCAATCGAACCATGGAAGCATTAGAACCAATAGGATAAACCTTCCCATAATGTTGAAGAGGGACAGGTACACTGAAAAGAACGACCAACAACAACTGCATGATGAAGAACCAGGAACATCAAAGGTGCAGAGAAAAGTACATGGTGTTGTGGAAGGAACACTCACTTGACACACATCATGAGGTAAATGTCATGGAAGGAACACTCACTGGACAAAGGAAGATGGCAAACATCAACCCCCTCATGACACTTGATCAATAGTGCATGTACAACAAGACACACGATGTGCAAGATCCCAAGTAAACAATGCATGATGGCACTTTATCTCAGTGTGTTTGCATAAATACAAGCTACAATGATAAGAAGACTGGAAATAGAAACATAAACCAAAATAGAGACATCCTACTCAGAGAAGAGATCCCAAGACCTGAAACAACTACGATATCCACCAGAGTGCAGAAAAGAAAAAAACTAAATAAACTATGCATGGAGAATAATCTGGAAACAAAACTTAGATGGATGGAAAGTACATAGCACATGCTTTCCAAAAATATAAAGTTTTTGAAAAACGGAGGTTAGATGCTCATTCTATGGCTCTCGGAGTGCAAAAACTAGACCTCACTTTGACTGGAAACAAACATAGTCAAACAAAAAAATTGGAAAAACATACCAATACCATGAGGTCTGGCTCGAAACTAGCTTACTGACGCCTATTCATTTTTGAAAAAATGACTCCATATGCCCAAGATAGGGCCAAAAAACCAAACCCCCCTGAAAAAGGCCAAAAAAGGAGGTCTGGTGGCTCTTTGGTGGTCCAGTGGCCAGTGGGTGGCGGTCTGGTGGTAGCCTGGTGGTGGGTCGAGGGTCGGGAGGAGCTTCGGTGCTGAGCTCAAGTGGAGCAGTGCTCTCGTGCGGAGTAGAGCCACTAGGCGGCGTGGCGACGGCGCGTTTGGGCGAAGCGGGGGCCGCTGGGGCGGCGGGCCGGAGGTGCAGAGGGTTTCGGCAGCGGCGGGAGCTATTGGGCTGCAAGGATGCTGGGCAGCAGTGGGCTGCAAGGATGCTGGGCAGCAGTGGGCCGCAAGCAGTAGCCAAGGAGATGGGGGCCGCAGGCGATGGCGGCAGCGGTGGTGCAGGGTCACCGGAGAGGGCGCTAGGCGGCGGGCAGCGAAAGCTGCAGGGCCGTCGGTGGAGGTCGGGAGCCGGGGAAGCCGGAGGTCGAGGAGCCGAAGGCCGGTGTCGGCAGGGGGTTGTGGTGGTCGGAGGAAGACTATCAGTGGCTTGGTATGGGCCTACAACATGGCAGGGCCCCACGGTACCCTGCGTACCGTGGGAACCCCCCCATTAAATTTTGCAAAAAAAACAAAAAAAAAAAATTTAAAAACCCTTTTTTTCCTTTGGTTTTTTTTGAAAGAATTTTTTTTAATAAAAAAAGCAAAAATTCGACCTGCATGCCATAAAAAGGCAAAATAAATTTTTTTGAAATTTTTTTCTCGAACTGTGTGCTAGGGTCGTACGGCCTGGATCTAGTGAAAAAAATGCTTCCAAAGGCTCAAGAACCAAAATAGATCAAATTTTATATGACCATAGGGGTTTTCAGGCCTTCTGAGCATAATGGTGAGGTCTGTTTAGGCCCAAAGTGCTCAGAAAAAAAGGTCAAACCCTAGGTACATAAAAAAATTCCTGAAACCCCAAATCTGTTTCCAATGCAAAAATTCTCAAAACAAGAAAAGGTAGTTGCAGATCTAAAGCTTTGATACCATATAGGAGTTGAGAAATACAAACCCACAGTAGCCTGAAGATCTTATGCAAGCCGAATAACTTGTTACAAGGAGAAGCAATGAAGCAAAATCTAAAGAACATACAAAACACATAAAACTATTTCCAAAAGATGAGAGCTCCAATTCACCAAAAAAGTATTGTGAAAAGATAATACAATGAAAAGAAAAATTAACCTTTAATAGGTCAATAAACCCTAAAAAGGGAAAACCCTAGGCTTGCACATAATAATTAATAAAATAATTAATTAATATGCACCTAATGTTAGCTTAAGTGTAAAAAGATAATTGGGAACTTAAAGAATTAAACAAATAATATTTAATTAATCAAGTAAAGACCCAATTACTCTAACAAGGCAATCTCCATAGGTCAAATAGTAGGCAACATCCGCAAACCAGGAATCCTGGAGTCCAACAAATAGGACTAAGGGCAATTCCTCTATCACTTCCTCCTTACTCTCAACAATTAACTTGCACAAACCCTATCCTCTTACCAATTTTGTGGGCTTAATATCTAAATTGAACTCTTGAACTTTTGACACCCATGAGGCTCTATTATTCATTCTTATATCTTGTTGTGTCAATATGCTCTTGACTACAAAATGAGGCACATAAACAATGGCATGGGAATGGAGAATATAGTACCTGAACTGATTTACGGCCTTCACAACCGCATATGCTTGTTTTTCCATTAGTGAATATTTCAATTCATGATTTTTCAACGGTACACTCATGAGTGATATTGGGATTTCTTCATTACCCTCATTCTTCTGTAATAAAATTCCTGACAGAGTATGCTCCGAGGCATAACAGTAAATAACAAAATCCTTCCTAAAATCAGGATTGACCATAATAGGCGCATGACCAATAGCATTCTTTATTGATTCGAATGCTTTCTTCCCTTCGTCATTCCATTTAAAAGCTTGTTTTTCACTCATCAAATTCACAATATACCTGGTAGTCTCTGCAAAATCCGGGATGAACCTCCTTAGAAAATTTACCTGTCCAAAGAAGGATCTAACGACATTTCTATTTGATGGTAGACTTAGTTGTTGAATTGCTTTTGCCCTTTCAGGGTCTATTCTTACTCCTTCCTTAGAAACAATATGGCCAAGCAACTTACCCTTTGTCACCCCAAACACTGACTTTTTTGGTTTTAAGGACACCCCATGCTCGCGGCACCTCTGTAACACTTGTCTCAGATCCCTCAGGTGATGTTTTCTTCTTTTTGAGGAAATAGTTAAATCGTCGAGATACACAACAATTATCTTATCCTTCAAATGATTGAAGGAAAAATCCATAGCACGTTGAAATGTCGCTCCTGCATTGATTAAACCAAATGACATTCGGCTATAAGCAAACATACCCTAGGGAGTAATAAACATAGTTTTATGTTGATCACCTCCCAAGACATTGATTTGATTGTAACCCGAAAATCTATCAAGCATGGACATCATCTCGGAACCTGAAACTGTTTGTAGAATGTGGTCCATGGCTGGTAATGGATAGTTATCTTTTAGGCTAGCTTGATTCAGATTTCTAAAATCTACACAAATCCTTATTTCTCCATTTTTCTTCTTAACAGGAACAATGTTGTCTATCCATGTAGAATGATGGATGGGGTATATAATCCTAGCCTTTAACATTTTATCTACCTCTTAAAATATGGCCTCAACTACCTTAGGATTAAAACTTCTAAGCTTTTGTCGAAAAGGACTTACTTTAGGTTTCAGAGGAATTTGATGCTGGAATTTTCCCTCTCTAAAATTCTTTAGATCATCATAGCACCAAGCGAATACATTCTTGAACTCCAGCTGGAGACTAATGAATCTCTCTTTTTCTGTAGGCCTATAACATTTTCCAAGGTTGATATATTTAGGTACATCTTTTGTACCGATGTTGATCATTTCATAACCCCCAACATCTTGAACTTCAGGAGATTTTTCACCTTTGTTTTTCTTGTAGGCATCATGAAGATCTAACAGACGCTCTAATGAAACCAACCCTTTAGGGATCTTGTTACCTTTTAATTACATAACTGCATTAGTCAACTCCTTGGCTCATTCTAGTGAAAATTCTTTACACTCTGCATCTGAACCTTCAAAACATGTAGCAGAAAATGTTTCTACACTTTGCATAAAATTATTAATTTGTTTGTCATTTTCAAATACTTGTCAGAATTCAGAGTTATCTGGGACACTGGGCCGATATACTAACTCTACTCTGTAAATATCATCAACAAATTTAGGATGTGGAATCAATAAGGAGGCTGACACGGCTAACAAATCTACTTTTGAATTCAGTTCTCTAGGAATAGCCTCAATGGAGAATGCATCAAAATCTTATATTTCATCCCAAACTCCATTCCGATAGTGTTTCAACCTTTCATTTTTTACATAAAACAACCCTCTAACCTGTTTTAAAATTAATTCAGCATCTCCTTTGACTCGCTGGAGTTTTACTCCCAGTCTCTTAGCTTTGGCTAAACCTAACAACAAAGCCTCATACTCAGTCGTATTGTTGGTGTTTTTGAATTCCAATTTAAAAGAAAAAGGAATATGATTGCTGGAAGGGCAGAATTAACACTACCCCTGCACCTGAGCCTGACACTGCACAACTACCATCAAACTCCATTAACCATAGACTTTCTTCTCCCTTAGGTTGTTATGGATCTCCCACTACCTCATTATTGGAAAAAATCATGTAGTTTCCAAATTGACATTCGTGATAAAGAATTTGAGCTCTTGGATCATCAGAAGGGAAAATAGTGAATTTAGACTTTGGTTCAGGTTGCAGAATCTCGTTGTTTTCCAATAGAAATTGTGGCTTGAGACCAATCCATTTTAATTTCACCTCCTAAATCTCTATAGAATGTACAACTTAGCAACATGTCATAGCTAGCTAGGATGTTAGCTATTAGAATAGTCAACTTAATTCTTTTGTTTGGGTGGGTGGGAAGAACTACTTAAGCATCCTTAATTTGTCCTAACAGAGGAATCTATTTTGAATCCATAGAGTAACATCTACCAAAAGTTTTTGTCAAGGACAACCCTGATGCTTTAGCTACTACAAAAGGCATTATATTATCAGATGCACCTGAATGTATAATACAATTATTTAACTTATGACCATTTATAAACAATGATATATAAAAGGGTTCGGGTTTTGACTCAAGGGAAGACAAAGAATCATCTATTTGGAGAGCAGTTATGTCAGGCATCCTTTCATGAGCAACAAGGTGAATTGATTCATCATTGTGTGAAGACAATGTGACATTTACTAAGCGTTGTGTTCCATTAGCTTGTAGTACATTGTTCCCTTTTACGAACTAAACGAGCCTAACTAGCTCTTTGGGGTTTAGCTTAAGGTACTCGGTAGGTGTAATTTGAATTTGGGAATATTTACAAAACTCTACAATATCAAATGAACTTTCCTTTTCAGCAGACCTTAACAATGGAGACTCTTGCAGTTTTTGATCATTATTGTGAAATTTTGAAATAATCTCTTTACCTTTGAAGTTCATAGCAGAAGATGAAGAAGCACCCTAAGGTTTCATATTTTGTTGATTTCTTGTGAGCATAGCACATGAAGAATCTTCTAAAGTAACCAAAATATCACCCCCTCTTTCTGAATCTGACTCGTACTCTAGGAAGTGGATTTCAGAGTCGCCAGGTTGCTTTAAAGTTTTTTCCTCACTCCACTCATTTGGGGTATCTTTAGAGTTCATCAATTGTACATAACGCACCATCTCAGGATAGGAACTACCATCATATTCATCTATGAGATGAAAAACACACATACTCCCTTTAGGTGGTGGTGCCTCAATTTCCAATCTCTGCTAAGCAAGGGGTGATTGCAAATACTTGTTTCCAAAGCCCAAAGACTGATTTGTATTTCTCCTAGGTATGTCTTGATAGGGAGATGGGTATGATGTACTGGACTTAGGTAATTTTCTTTTAAGAGTAATCACAACACTCATCAATCTCTGGATCACAGGGTCAGAAGAAGTAGAAGGTGGGGCAGTGGGTGTCTGTGCTTCTCTTTTCCATTTACCTGTCGTGATTAGATCATCTTCCAACTCAACGGCAAGTGTTTTGGCCGCACTTAAATCTGCAACTCTTTGCCTACGGATTAGGAAACCTATTTTTGAAAGCATAGAATTTATAAAAAAACACTTCGAATTATCAAATATTCCTACAAAGTCCCTCATAGACTCCGAAATATCTTTCTTTAACTAGGCCAATTGAGCCAACAGAGAGTGTTCATCTTCAGCCACTTTGAATCTTGCCTCAAACTTTGTTTTCAAATCCTGCCAATTTTTTATCACACTATTTGGCAAGTGATAGAACCAATCTGTTGCTACTCCAGTTATTGTTTGAACAAACAATCTTAGAGCAACATCCTCATGTTGAACAACTATTATCCCACAAGCCACATTGAATGCATTCAAGTGCTCATCAACAGTGATTTTCTCATCCCCACTGAATTTTAGCAAGTGATCTCTAGCACCTTTGGGTAAGGGATTCAAATTTAATCCTAAGTTAAATGGACCTACAGTGGCCCCCCCAAGGATTATTTAATGCCATTGGAAAGATGATATTGAGCAAAGTCGGGTTGATTATATTTGGTAAAGCAATACCATGCAAGGTCAGAACATGACAAACTGAGGACACAGGAGATGATGGGGACGGGGAAGAAGGCCTACTTCTTTCTCTTCTTTGAGGTGAAAAAGTGGGTTGAAAATTGAGGTTTTGTAACTCTTGAAAAAGATAATCAACTATCACCTCCCTTCTTTGGGAGCTAGTATATCTCTTTGACTTCAGTCTTGCAACTAGGCAACCAGTCTTATGATTCGACTCCCTAGCAGAGTCATCAAAAATATGTTGGTTAAAATATTTGACCCTTTCTTGTAATTGCAATATTTATTTTCTCTAAATGATAATATGACTTTTGTACACCTCTTAATGAAAGGAAACAAATAAACCAACAGTTGGATGAACTAATCAAAATCCATCCTCTGTATTAGAGGGAAGCTCCTCATATGATTTGCAATGAATTCTACAAAGAAAATCTTGAAATGAAGATGCTTTTAACCAGAAAGCATAGAAAGGCTTTAGCATTCATCTATCAACACAAAGGAATGTCATAACATAAAACAGAGAGAAAATTCTGAAGATTAAATAAGAGCTCACAGACTTTGTTTCTCACACAAGTTCATTCCATAAATTCAAAGCAAAGAAAGTTCAATGCAGTATTGATTCTGATTGATACTCTCTCATGCCTCACAAGGAAAGGGGATCAGCACAACTAAATCCACAATGAATCTTCTAACAAGTATATATAACAATGAATTCAAGAAAACATAGAATTGACTGATAAGAATAATGATATCATGCACATAGCAGATTTTTTAAGATCACCAATCTTTAAACGCATAGATTCAAAGACTGCACACCATAATCATTTTCATTCATAAATTAGTCAATCCAGTTCTAAGGAATTCAAAACATAAAAAAATAGTGTTTGATGCTTGAAAAATCATAGTTTTTCGGACCTTTCTAGAGTCTCAAAAACATAGTTATATAGCCACAACTTGGCCAACAGTTATAACAGGAAACACAGAAAGCCAACAATTTTTGCCCCACAAAGTCAGTGAAACTAGTATAAAAATAAAATTGTTTTTGCAACTAACAAGTTAAAAGGATCTATCATCAACGAAAAATATCAGCATGTAGTTCTGATAACTACTTCTTTCTTCCAATCTGCATGAGCAGTGGCAAAGTGTTGAATGATTGTGTTATGAGGTAATCCCACGTGTGCCATATGTTGCTTCCAGACCTCTTTTTCCCTATGAACTTGTGCAACTTTGTCGGAGTGACCACCCAGATGTCTGATGCATAAAAACAGGAGTGATTCGATCTTAGCAATCACACTTAAGTCATCCGGAACTAAACCCTTAGCCTCTTTCACAAAATTGATTTTTCTCTTAAATGATTCTGCTATAACCTCAATCATTCCAAGGGTTCTTCCACCATCTTTTAGACATTTTATCCAAATGCACACGAGCTCATTTCTCATCGAAGTAACTAATTTTGTGAGTTGATTTATCAATTTCATGAAGTCCTCATACGTCTATTTTATCAGATAATTTCTCCATTCAATGTTCCTCTGGCACACATACAAAATTCTATCATCCAAGCCTACCACAGGTTTTTGAGCAAGAAACATCATTACCCCATAATTTTGTACTTCTCGCATCTGTGCAGCTTTTGAAGCCCATTTAGCTTCCTCATTTTTCCAATTCATGATTTCAACTTCCAACTCCTTCATCACTTGCATCGCCCCATCATATACTCTTCTTAGATTAACAAAGTATTCTGCACCAGACTTCTGAATCTTTTCTAACCACTCCATCATAGTTTCTGTGATCAACCTACATTTTTGTATTTGCTCCAAAGTCTTCTGATTTACAAGGGACTTAGGATCGAAGGACATTGGAATCTATGATAAAGGTTGAGGGTTCGAAGCATTGATTGCCTCAATATATTCTACCATCCTTTGTAACATCTTTTTCATCTGATGCTTATATTTTTTGTCTTTCCAGGTCCTAGTTATGATCTTCTTTGTTGAAGCCTCAAGGTGAAGAACATATGTTGCTTGAGAAGCAGTTCCAATAATTATCTTTTCAATAGCAAAGTCCTGAGCTGTAAGGCTCTCTGTCTTTTCATCTATTAATGGGCATGCAATCTCTGCAATCCAATTCCCACTATCTGCATCAAAGTTATTTTTTGACATATTTTTGGACTTCTTCGCTTTAGGAGTTTTTCCCAGGCATTTACTCACCATGTCTTCTACAGGAATCGAGGTTGGAACAATGTTTCTCTTCTTGTTGCTTAACATGTTTTTTAACCATACTAGTCCTGAAGGAACTTGACACTTATCTGGATCAGTTCCAGTTTCCTTTCCATCCCTTACTACAACAGTAGTAACTTCATTTAAGGCTTCATGTTCCTGCCAATTATTACCCTCATCAACCATGCCTTTTTGTTCTTTGATTGGATTAATGGAGGTGGTATCTATCTCAAGGTCAACCACCACAGTATCAACAGGCAAGGATTGTCTTTTGCCCCTTGTTCTGGACTGGGTGACTCTGATAGAAGTTGTCTCCTCTTTGATTTGCACTGTCTTTGCTCTTTGTCCTCATTTTCCTTGTTTTTGTGAACCTGCAGCACAAGATGGGACAAGAGAATTAGATACCAAGACCTCAATGGGTGAGGTTGAATCCTTCCTTGAGCTTTTGCTCAATTTCTACTTTCTAAGCCACTTCTTTGTTCTTTGAATAACCAAGATTGTCTTGGTTTGAATCTATTCTTCCTCATCTTTTTTCCAGTCAATTTCTCGTATTACTCCTAGCTGCCTATCATCGACAAATTGGGAAACAAGAAAATCATTTTCATCATCCACAATATTTGTATTGTTTATCTTCAGACCATAATCCTTAATTTGTTGCATTGTGAGTCTCATGTGGGCCCTTTTTTGGACTTCATACTCATCCACACAATCTGCCCAAAAGTCTTCTAGATCAGGTACATGTCAAAAATTCTCCCTGAATGTAAAGTGTCTCATTGCAAATCCTTTAGTATCAAACTCATTGTGGGGAAAATACAACTGATAGTTAAACCTTTTGAACTCTAACTCCAAATTCAAAGCATCTGAGAGACTATTACAAGTGTAATGTGTCAGTTCAATGGGAAAGGAAACCCATGTTTGGTGTTCTTCCCCATATTTCTTATCTATATGAGCAAGTTGCCTACAAACTTCAATTTACACTTGCCTATCAAAGACATATCTTGGCAATTTTTCGGGTTCTCCTTCAAAACCCCCAACCCTCAAATAAGTGAACCTAGAGAACTGAATATAAAAGCTACCATATATTTATAAATTGCATAGCTTCCCCAGTTAATCTCTTATGAATATGTCCTTTCAACTCAAATACCAACCTACCAAGGAAAATATTATGAACCTTGTAATAATTTTCAGTGACCCTGCATTGTTGCAAATGCGGGTGATATTCATATATCCTCATATCATTTTGCCAAGTTTCATGATACAGACCTACCCATTGACGGGTGCGAGCTAAACAGTATATAAGGTAAGAGGACATATGGAAATTTGTGTTCCCAAAACAACTTAAACCTTCATGCATTCTTTTTTCAATTAACTCTACCCAATCTATGTATCTTCTTTCGCCAAAAATGACCCGAATAAAGAAATACATCCGATCTTCCCAATAAAGGGATATCTAATTTTCTCGCATTTTATGTAATAAAATGACTATGTCCCTTACTTCCTAAATCAGATGCTCTCAGTTTAATGGGCTTGGCAGTCTTGAACCCCCCTTTTGAAATTTTAATAACCAATTTCTCGCAATGACACTCCTATAACATGACTTCTTCTCAGAGAAAAGTCCTTGTGACTTGCATACCATCCAGTCCTCATATTGCTCCTTCTCTAGTATTTTCATTACAGTGGAAACAACCTCCCAACTAATTGCAAGCAAAACTTTACCCTCTGTGTTTCTTATACACCTCTCTACAGGATCATATCTACTCATACATTCCAAAACTAGTTCTGGACATGACACAGCTGGAGGAAATGCTAAAGCTTCTACCTACCCACTATCTAAAATTTCCTGCATCAAGGGGGAACTAGCAAAATTTGGCACTCTTTCATGGAATTCCTCTAAGTCTACTGATGGCAGGAAAGTGTCTCCTATGTCAAGCAGGGAACTAACTAACCAAGACTTCTTGTCTATTTGAGGTACTTTCGGTCTCATTTTAGCTTTACAATCAGAAAATGCACAGTAGGAAGAATTGACTGAACTGACTGAAGTATCAAATAACACTTTCAATTTATAAAAATCAACAAGAAAAGAGGAAGAACTTGCACTCACCTTTCATGCAAAACTAAGAATTCAAAGAGTTGGGAATAAGAATCTTCTACTTACCAAATTAGGCAAATAATGAAGGCAAGTAACTTGTTTTAAATAAAATAGATCTTAGAGACTGGCCTAAAATATTGATCGCACAATTCATCATGATTTGAAAACTGCATACTCATCCATGCCAAATCGTGTCGTAAAGATTAATTTTTGATTGTTTATTAATAACAAGTCTTTTCTCCTCCATATCCTTTACTTGAAATGATTACTTGGAATGATTATTCCCAAGTATGGATTTTCATCACAATTTATTTTCTCGATGTTCATCTTTTAAATCCAAAATATTCCCTATATGCCGACACTTGTTCACTTTATCTCCAAAGCCATCAATCCTCAAACTTTGAACCTTGAACCTTGAACCCTTCCAAAAAGAAGTTCAAAGGTTCAAGTTCAAAACAGCATTAGTGCAAAACACATGAACATGCCTAAGCTTACTCATTATAAAACATGATTTACACAAGACTTCCTTTAACATGTTGAACCTTGAACCTTGAACCACTCTAAAGGTTCACAGTTCAAGTTTAATGAACTATGACCACCAAGACCTTTAGTGCCTTATTTAAAACAAAGCTGATATACCACATACTGCTCTTGAACTTGAACCTTGAACTCTAGAATGGTTCAATTCAATAAAAATTGCAAAGGGGGAAAAAATTAAAGAATGTGAAATAGACATAACACAAGCGTGGACTAACACATAGAAAGGGTTTAACCTTTTACTCTGATTATCAATTCAACTCACAAACTTACATGCCGGTTTACAATAACCTTCACAAAGCTCTTCCTACCGGTTATAAGATAATATCAACAATAACAATAATATCAGCAATATCATTACCGGTTCAATTGACATCAATGACAACATAACATATCATTAATGCAATCTTCATGCAAATTCCAACAATCTCCCCCTTTGGCATTGATGGCAATACAAAATATCAACACCATTGTTGTGTTGTTGTTATTGTGAATAGGAATCCTGGTTTACATTACCTAGTATTCACATGCTCTCTCTGTCTTTGGTTTATCACTGGTTTTCCTTCCCATAATCACATAATTCTTCTCCCCCTTTGACAGCAATGATAAATTGAAAGTAAAACATGTAATGTTAAATTTTCACTATGCATCAACAACATGTTGCAACTTGATGTTCCCCCTGTGGAATACATCCACTTCTACATCAACCCTTGTAAAATTCTGCAAGTGATTCAGGGACTGATGCAGTCAACATCATGTTCATGAAGAGGGACAACCCCTAACTAACTTCTAAGATAATCAAAAGTAGTCTTAGGCAGAGGTTTAGTAAAAATATCTACAAGTTGCTCCTTGGTAGAAACATGCTCTAAGATAACATCTTTGCTCTAAACTTTTTCCCTCAAGAAATGATACTTCAATTCAATGTGCTTGGTTCGTGCATGCAAAAAATCATTCTTGGAAATATTTATGGCACTTGTGTTATCACATAAAATCTTTATAGGTTCTGAAACCTTCATCTTAAAACCTTCCAAAATGTGCCTCATCCAAATAGCCTATGTGCAATTCATATAAGTTGCAACATACTTAGCTTCAACAATAGATTGTGAAGTACAACTTTGCTTTTGACTACTCCATGAAACAAGCCTTCCTCCAAGAAAAAATGCTCCACCGGTTGTGCTTTTTCATTCATCAACATTTCTTGCCTAATCAGCATCTATGTATGCCTTCAAATCAAAGTTTCCTCCATATGGATACCATAATCCATAGTCAATAGTACCTTTTAGGTATCTAAAGATTCTCTTGGTTTCTATCAGATGTGTCTCCTTAGGATTCTTCTAGAATCTAGCAACTATGCCAACCGCATGGGCTATGTCTAGTTTGTTGTGAACAACATAGTGCAATTTACCAATCATTGACCTGTATTCCTTCTCATCAACAGACTTAGATTCATCTTCCTTGGACAACTTACAACCTATAACCATTGGTGTCCCAACTGGTTTACAGTCACTCATGCCAAATGTCTTCAAAACCTCTTTTATATACTTAGACTGTGTAATGAAAATACCATTCTTCATTTGTTGTATCTGTAAGCCTATGAAATTTTTTATTTCCCCTACTAAAGACATTTCAAACTCATTTTGCATTTCCTCTGCAAAATTGTTGCTCATCACATCATTACCTCCAAATATAATATCATCAACAAATACTTCACTGACCAGTATTTCATCTCCTTCAGACTTGAGATATATGTTACTATCATCACTGGTTCTCAGAAAGCCTATCTCCATTAGATGTGTATGAATCCTTTCATACCATGCTCTGGGTGCCTGCTTTAATCCATATAAAGCCTTATGCAATCTGCATACCATATCTTTCTCATCGGTCAAAGCATAACCATCTAGCTTCTCTATGTATACCTCTTCTTCCAATATCCCATTCAAAAATGCAGACAACATCCATTTGATATACCTTGAGCTTTTTATGGGTTGGAAATGCAAGTAAAGTTCTGACACCTTCTAGTCTTTCTACTGGTGCAAAAGTTTCACCATAATCTTCTCCTTCTTCTTGCACATAACCCTTGCAGACTAATCTTGCCTTGTTGCAAACTACAACACCATCTTCATTCAACTCGTTCTTGTATACCCATTTAGTACCTATAACATTTTTATTTACCGGTCGAGGTACTAGAGTCCAAGTGTTGTTCTTCTTAATTTGATCCAATTTCTCCTCCATAGCTTCAACCCAATGATCATCACCAAATGCCTCCTTAGTAGTTATTGGTTCAATGGTGGAGATCATGCAAGAATTCTCGCTGATTCTTCTTCTGGTTAGCACTCTAGCATCCTTATCTCCAATAATCTGCTCAGGATTGTGATTCAGTCTCACATATCTAGGAATAACATGATCATTATCTTCAAGTTCAACTTCTTCGTTGTCATCATCTTCTTTGGAATTTATCTGTTCTGGTTGGATTGGTGCATCAAAATTTGCTTTGCCAGTTTTAGATTTTACAGTTTTTGGTTCCAAAAACAAAATGCAAGGATCTTCATCCTTTTTCTCTGAACTGGTTCCTTCTGAGACTTCAGGAAATTCATGCACATGAACATCAACACTCTCAACAATTCTCTGTGCCCAGTTGTTAAAACATTTGTAGGCCTTACTCTTGGTGGAATAGCCAAGAAATATGCCTTCATCACTCTTAGCCTCAAATTTGCTAATGTAATCACCTCTCTTAATAAAACATTTGCTTCCAAATATCTTAAAATAGCTAACATCAAGTGATCTTCCATACCAATATTCATAAGGAGTCTTTTCCTTACCTCTCTTTACCAGAACCCGGTTCATTGTGTAGATAGTTGTGCTAACAACTTCTCTCCAAAAGGTTTTTGCTACACCTCCTTGTATCAACATTGTCCTAGTAGCTTCAACAACTGACTGGTTGTTCCTTTCTGCGATACCATTTTGTTGTGGTGTCCTTGGTGCAGAAAGTTGTCGTTTGATACCATTCTCTTCACAATACCTAGTGAATTCCTCAGAAGTAAATTCACCACCTTGATCTATCCTTGGACTTTTTATCTTCTTATCGCTCTCTTTCTTAGCTAAGGCCCTAAATGCCTTGAACTTACCAAAATATTTATTCTTATCCTTCAAGAATGTGACCCACATCATCCTTGAGCAATCATCAGTGAGAATCATAAAATATATGTCACCTTGAATGCTTTTTGTTCTTATTGGTCCACAAAGATCTGTATGAACCAAATCTAACAAGTGCTCCACTGAAAAAGGATTTGTTTTTTAAAGTTGAAGAAGTCATCTTTCCTAACTAACATTCTTTGCGAAGAGCATTAACTAGTTTGACTAACTGAGGCAAACCTCTCACTGTCTTGGACTTACTCACTTTAACAATGTTATCAAAATTTATATGATAAAATCTCCTGTGCCAAAGCCAGCTATCATCTATTTTAGCAATAAAATAGTTGCTAATTTTAGAATTAAGATGAACATGTTACCTTTAGTTTGTTTCCCGATTGCAATCAATTCACCTTTGTTGTCAAAGATTTTGTACATACCATTTTTAAACTCTAGTAGGTATCCTTTGTCATTGAGTTGTGCCACACTCAAAAGATTGTGCTTTAGTCCTTCAACCCAGTAGACATCATTTGCACTTCTCTTCCCATTAAGAGAAATAACTCATTTACCTTTAACCATGCAGCATGAGTCATTGCCAAATCTAACAACACCACCATCAAATTCTTTCAAGAAAATAAATTTGCTCCGATCACCGATCATATGATGTGAATAGTCACTATCAATGATCAAATCATCAAAGTTATCCATCCTGGATACTAATGCTTTCTGGTTTGATATCTCTTCCTTAATAGCTACAAACACAATATCTTCACTAGCATCACCATCAGATTCTTCATCAGTATACCACTGTCAATAGCAATAAGACAATCTCTTTTTCCTTTACCCTTATACTTCTTGAATTTATTTCTCGTGTTCATTTTCACTATTAGGACAATTAGCCGCTATGTGACCAATCTTGTTGCATGCAAAACATTTTAAAGGTAATTTATCTTTGTATTTACCAGTGCCTCTAGGCAACCGCTTTGCCAATAATGCTTCAAGCTCCACTAAACTGTCTTCATCATCAGCATCTCTATTGGATCTAGATTCATAACCATGACTAGTATCTCTACTTTTTCTCACAGATGGGTTAGAAATAGAAGCTCTAAATGCAGACTCAGATTTCTATACACTACCATCATAACCGTTTAATTCAAGAGCAGTAAGCTTTCCAATGATGGATTCAAGAGTTACCTTAGTTTTGTCAATGGACTTCAGCTCCTGAATAGCTGCAACTCAAATAACATAGACCAGTAGCAGGGTTCTCAATACCTTACTGATTACTGTGGCATCTTCCACTTTCCCTCCTGCATGCTTAATTTCACCGACTATCTCTTTTATCCTTTGACCATATTGTTGGATATTCTCACCTTCAGACATCCTCATGTCATCAAACTTTCCTCTTAGACTCTCTTCTTTAGCAATCTTAACATGTTCATCACTGCTATAAATCTCTTCAATTTTTTTCCATACTTCATATGCAGTTTCAAGATCATGAACATCTACATATTCAGCATCAAACAAGGAACTGATAATAGCCTCTAATGCTTGATGATTTTCTTTTTGTTCTTTCTTCTGATCATGAGTCAGAGTTCCAGTAGGTGCAATAAACTTAGTATCTATATGATCCCAATATTGACTTCCCATACTCTTGATGTAAATCTTCATTCTGTAACTCCATATCCTATATTTTTCTCTATTGAACTTTGGACCTTCCTTCTTCATCATGATCTAGCAGATCTTTTACTCAAGTTGTTAGGCTTATACCTTAGAGGACCTAAGATGCTCTAATACTAGTTGATGGTATGATGAAATAATACCTATCTAGTAGATTACTGGGAGGGGGGTGAATCAATAAATAGAAAAACTGATACAAACTTCCCGAACTCAAATTCAAACATATAAAGTAAACTTATTAATGAAATACCACTGTCAAGATTAATACTCATAAAAATATCAATTGACTGTTACAACAACTTAATAGTAAACAACATTTAACTTGTAAACATACAAATGCTTTATCATATGCCAATGCTTTTGGTTATCATGCCTTATCAAAAATAGTTAAATAGTTAATCAAATCAACCATAAGATCATAACCACAAAAATATTCACCACATGACACAAGTATTTATATGTGGAAAACCCAAATAGGTAAAAACCACGGTGAGATGATACTCACAAGATAATATCTAAACTCTTCTAAAGTTTGCCCTGTTAGGAGCCAAGCCTATTAAAGCTTTTACAAAAGTCATGTTAAGAACTGATCCTAATAGGTTCACTTGGTTA
This sequence comes from Cryptomeria japonica, assembly GCF_030272615.1. Lineage (NCBI taxonomy): Eukaryota > Viridiplantae > Streptophyta > Pinopsida > Cupressales > Cupressaceae > Cryptomeria > Cryptomeria japonica. Next base: position 547,500,156 of record NC_081410.1, read on the forward strand.
AGGGATTGACTACAAATGCCTTGTTAGAAGAAAATACCCTGTAAAGAGTAACCTCAGTAAAGGATTTGAAAATCCAATCTAATGGACCACCTTGTTAGAGGATTTAATAAGTAACCAAGCTTGTTAGAGCTTACCCGGTTAGGGGATTTCAATTCTGTTGTAATTATTAGAAAACAACAGGAGTTTCTTGATCTATCTAAATAGCACTATACTTGTTTGATCAGATCCATTTAAGTTTCTATCTGCCTTAACTCAAACTACAGACTCATTCTCTGGTTCGGCAACCACACACTCAACTGATTTCTGCCAACTCTTGCCAACTCTAAACAAAACAACTTCATCGACCTTAAATACAAATCAATTAGATCGGTAACACAACAAAAAATATAATCCTCTCATTGAGATTACAAACAAGTCGGTACAAGCATGACCGTTGGATTTCATCGCAATCTCTACACATCAATCAACAAAACCTCAATCGCTCCTTGATTACCACTTCATCGATCTCAAAAAATCATCATGTTTTTTGTATTAGATGCAATACACTTTTCTCATTCCCTAGACAAACAATCGCGCCAAAGCATTTTGAACTTATCTTCGTACAATGACCTTACGTGTCACCATCATTACCGCTCAACATCAAATCATAAACCAACATAACCAATTCAACAACCTTAATCGGTTAGGGTTTAACAAAAACAATTGGTACGGTTTACCGGTTACATAACATAGAAAGGGTTTAACCTTTTACTCTGATTACTGGTTCAACTCACAAACTTACATATCGGTTTACAATAACTCTCACAAAGCTCTTCCTACCAGTTATAAGACAATATCAACAATAAGAACAATATCAACAATATCATTACCGGTTCAATTGACATCAATGACAACATAACATGTCATTAATGCAATCTTCATGCAAATGCCAACATATATTGGGGTACGTTTCTCCTTGATTGCCAGGCTAAGTTAGCTAGACCGTCACTAATTTCTCTTTGACCTTCATTTGGCACTATATTAGGTTGCTCGAAGGGGAGCAAACCATCACCTGGGTGACCCATTAGGATGCATGCTATGACTTTCTAGGATGATTATGTGAATGATGATGGACTAAGACAGACGTATATGAGGTCTAGACAAGGACTTTATATGAGGATGATAATGAGGATGTAAATAGAGATTATGCAAGGACTATGGATGCTAATAAGGACGTAAATGAGGACTATGCAAGGACTTTGGATGATAATAAGGACGTAAATGAGGACTATGGGCGATAATAAGGACGTAAATAAGGACTATGCAAGGACTACCTATGGTCACAAGTGTGTAAACTTTTGAGTTTTGACATTTCAAAAATGGACTTTGTATTCAGTAATTCTATGTGTAGGACAAGTTTTATGTTTTTCCAAGTCCGAGAATAGTTGTTTAGAGGTAGAAATAGTTGACTAAACTGGTTTTTAAACAATCTCTGAGAATTCAGAGATACGCAAGATAGGGCCTGAAATAGCCCAAATAAGTGACTCAATATTGGTCTGATACAATGATACATAAAAAGACACAGAAGATAATCTTAGGCTAGAAAGTGGACACCATTTAATGAGGCCCCTGCAGCAAAATACCAAAACAAGACAGATAGATAGAGAGTTTGGCAGCACTGGCTCCACTCCACGGCACACACTTCTTGGGCATGCCAGTCTCTCTTACCCCAAAGATCTGAAGATCTTATCACTGAGGTATTTCTATCTCATAATGCAAGGTACATGAGGGGTATCTATGGGGTATGATCCGCACTCTCAAAATCACTGAATGTAGGATTTTGGGCTACTAAGTTGGTTCTTATTGTAAAATTTTGAGGGATCCTGATCCAATAATGGATTCTTAGAGCAAGCCACTTAAGACTTTAGTTGAGCTTACCAGTTCAGGGAAAGCCCCCACATACATCGAACTCACTCAACACTCTAGCTGCCTGACCAGTATGTTTATATAGCGGCTCGAAAAAGTTGCTCGAGAGTACGCTGGGAGAGATGATGTCCCCAATGCATCCCAATTCGAAGTACCTCTCTGGGGTGATGAAATCCCCAGTCAAAGATACCCCTCACTACTTGAAATAAAATAAAATTGAATGTCATTGTCACCTTCTCCCTTTCTCCCAAGACCCCGAAGGCAGGTGGAAAGGTAGTTAATGCAATAGTAGGTCCACCCCAAACACGATAAAAGATTCTTTCCCTTAAGAAAATCAAATGTGAGTTAAATCTATGTGCAGCTTGATTTTCTTTTATTTTAAAGCCCAAATTGAGGTGTTGAATACACATGTGCATGTCAATTTTAAACACCAAAGTGAAATGTGAAGGCATGCATGTCAATTTTAACCATTGTTAATTTTAAGCCCAAATTGAAGTGTTACACAAGCATGTCCATTTTAAACCATTATTAATTTTAAGCCCATAAAAATGTAGTGTGAGAGCATGAGTGTTTATGATCTAATATTAATCTGATCCTCTCTATAAATTCGCCATAGGCTGCAAACAGATGATTAGTAACCAAATAAAATCCATAGAAAATAGAGAACTCAATTATGATAGAAACGAATGCATGACAATACCTGCGTGATTGCATGACCTGTATAGGCGATTGCATAATTATGTCAAAGCGATTGTGTGATTTTGACAGAGTGATTGTGTGATCCTAACAGAATGATTGCATGATAATAACAAGGCAATTGCGTGATCCACAGGCAGAGAACACAAAAAAATAAAAACCGAAGCTAATTTTGATTAGAAACTTGCAAAACAGATTGTAATGCTCTAGCAAGATCTCTCATCATCTATTCGATATTAATCAATTCATATTTCACATGATATAAGAGAACTAAGCTATTGTATCTATCGATGGTTGGTTGGTCTTCTAGATCTTGTATCTTCTTTTCTACTTTGAGAATTTGCTGATAGCGTCTAGCTTGTCTTCTTTGCTCCTTTGTCCTCCTGACACCTGAAATTCTTAATTGTACCTTACATGCCATTAAATGTCAAAACATGCAATAAAAATAATCCATTTCCAAATTTACTCAATTTCATGCAGTATTAATCATAACAAAGAACAGAAAAGAAATAAGAACAAAATTTAACAGAACAACAATATCCCTAACAAATGTGTGATCCTGTGTAGGCGATTGCGTAATCCGATAAGGTCATTTGCATGATGGGTTATGCACGAATGCGTAACGATGTCTACTCGATTGCGTAGCCATGTCTATGCGATTGTGTGATGATGCAAACGTGATTGCGTGATGAATAGATCTGCTTTGAAACTCGTGAAAAAACCTATGAAAAAGGAAAAATTCGTACAATCTGCAAAAATAACACAGAAAACAGAGAAGGTTGATTAGTTGTTATTCACGTCAGGTTCACCAAAATGTTCCTATGCTCAAATTCATCATTGCTAAATAGGAAATAAGGAAAATCATGAATCCCTTAACTATCTTAGCAATCCAAACATAAACCAATGAAATGATACGATTAAGAAATAGGAATATAAAATATGTTAATCAAAACTCCCTATTCCATGATCGTATATGACTTCCATTGTTCTTCTCTTCTTTGTGGTATGGTGGCTCTTAGATATTGTGTTGGCAACCTGCAAATGACACAAAGATAAAAGTTCGTGATTGTTGAGAATGGAGGTTGAATGCTCAATTTATAGATTATTGGAGAGGATTGAATGAAAGGTAGAACAGATTGATCAAGAGGTAAAACTCAGGTGAGCTCACATGTTGATTGATAGTTGAACTATTGATTTGGAAGTGAAACAGAATAGATTGAATAAATTAAATGAGTTAACTGATTGAGAAAAAGCTAATTGAAGGAAGAAAAAGAATGATTGGAGGAAATTAAGAAGATGAAAAAGAAAGCTTTATTTAGAAAAAGCTAACTAAAAGATGAAAATAGAGATTGGAGAGATAAATGATTTAATTAATTAATTGATTGAATTAATTAATTTAGCATGTGCTTGCACTTTAACTTAGATTTTCAATTTAATCTTTGCATGAGATTTTTTCAAAAAATTGAATTTATTTTAAATTTAATTTAGTATTTGAATATATCTAGAACTTGACTTTGATTTTCAATTTGATTTTTGAAATCATGCACATGTGATTGAATTTAGAAGAAATTAGAAGAATTTGAAATTAAATGAAATTAGAATTTGAGGATTTGGAAATGGAATTAGATGAATTAATTAGCTAATTAAATAATTTAAAGAAACTATTTAATTATTTTAGAAATGGACTTTAATTAAATAATAAAGATTATTTAATTTAAAGGATTAAATCACAATTAATTAAATAATAAATATTTAGAAAAGGGTTAATGATTAATTGATTAGAGATAGAAATTGAAAATGGAATTTATTTAAATAATAAAGATTATTTAAATTGGGGAATTAAACGGAATTAATTAAATAATAAATATTTAATTAATATTAGAAAATGGTTAAAATGATTAAATAATGATGGAATAAGAAATAGAATAATTAGTAAGATGATGAGGAAATATGAAATTAGAAGAATAAGAGTAATTAACTTAATTAAATAATTAAAGAATTATTTAACTAATTGGACAAATGATTAGTACATGATCAATGAGACATTTTTAGGTGTCTGCAGCTTCCATTGCTCTTCTCCTTAGTTGTTGTTGAATTGGCTCTCAGGTGTTGCACTGATTTCCTGCATAGATTAGCAACTATTTTGAAGACTGTGACTCTAGATTGATTGAGAAAATGGTGTTATTTATATAGATTTTCAACACAGATGGGGAGGGATTTTGAACTTAAGTCCTGATTGATAGTCAACTAAAATTGATTGATCAATGAACTCATCTTGACTGACTTGTCAACTGGTTTGATTGATTTGTTAACATGATTGATTGATTTGTTAACAGGATTGATTGGGGAGTCAATTGAATAGATTGGCTAGTGAACTGAATAGATTAACCAGTAGACTGAATAGACTAGTTAGTTGACTAAATTGATTGGAGAGATGACTGCATTGATTGAGAGATAACTAGTTAGTCAGAAAAAGTTTATTGAGAGTTAAAAGGGGGATTGATTAGTTAACTATCAGAAAAAAATTATTGAGAGTTAAAAGGGGGATTGATTAGTTGACTGAGTTAACTGATTAGTCAACTAATTTGATGAACCAGTTCTGATTTCAAAATGTGATGTAGGATTTTGAAATTGAATTTGATATTCATTTTCATTTTGAATTTGAATTTGGACTTTCGAATGATGAAATGCACATGAAATTTGTTGAAATTAAATGAAATTCGCATTTGGTGAATATGAATTTGATAATGTGAAATAAAATGAAATTAATTGGAAATTAGAATTTGGGGATTTGGAAGAATTAAATTAATTAATTAAATAATTCAAAAGATATTATTTAATCATAGGAAATTGAATTAATTAAATAATAAAGATTATTTAACTAAGGAGAATGTCGCAATTAATTAAATAATTAATATTTGAGATAAGGTTAATTTATTAATTTGATTAAGGAATAGAAATTGAATAATTAATAAGACGAAGAATGATGATTGAGTTAGTTTAGAAGAAATAGTTAGTTTAATCAAATATTAAAGAATTGCTTAATTAATTAGACGAATAATTAGTATACGATTAAAGAGACATTTTTAGGTGTCTACATTTTCCCCTCTTTGACACAATGTTGAAACGAAATTGTTTCAAAGAAAACAAAAAATTTCTACCTTAGTATGCCCCGACGACACTTAGGGTGTAAATATTGCCCCCTCAGAAAAAGTGGTCAAAAATTTGTGAAATTAAGACCATTTTTTCAAAAATATGCTAGTAATTTATCATGTGAAGTTTGGTGAGGTTTTGATTTCGTTTGATATGGCAACAACTGTGTTGAAGTTGGAGAAGACCACGGCCATTAGGGTGGCAAAAACCCTAATTTCGAGCTATAAATTGAAAATTAGCTTTGATTTGAGCTCATTTGCACTCATTTGCTTTGCAGGAGTTCCTTTGAGATTTTAGTGCTTTCAGCATCCTTGGAGCGAGATGGCAGATCATAGAGCAAGGTTGCACTTGTCCAAGTGAGTGCGATCGTATCAGAGACCTCTTGACATGGGCGACATGGTGAGTCTTTTGAAAATTTTGCATGTTTGTGTTTGTTTTTTCCAATTTTTTCATCGATGCCTATCAAAGAAAAATATTAATAATATGAATGCACAATTGATAATATTAATTCACACTTGAATTTATGTCTCGCATTTGAATTTTCTAATGCGCAATTGAAAATATTAATTCAGAATTGATAATAATGATTTGCAATCATCATTAATGATTCGCATTTGATATAAATAGTTCGCATTTGATTTTCTAATAATATTTTTGTTTTTCTCTTGATGTGATCGACGTATCTAATATTTTTCCTTTTGTCACATGTCTTAAATGCAAGTGAATTATCCAGTCTTGGTAGCAAGACAGATGAGGCCAGCTGGTCTTGATTGACACCATGAATTAGATGTTGAGGATATAGCTTTTCTTCAACAGGTTGGCTTATACCATCTAGTGCACTTGCCTGAGGTTACGGCCAACAGGGCCATGATTGCTGCATTGATTGAGCAGTGGCATTCTGATACTTGCTCATTTCATCTTCCGATAGGTGAGGCATTTGTCACACTTGAGGATGTGTGGCGTATTCTACACATTCCCATATATGGTGCATGGGTTACATTTGATCGTAGTGATGGAGTATCTTCCATATGTGCTTTGTTTGAGTGTTCTGAGGATGACCTTCATATTTGGGGTCGTCATGAGATTCACTGGGATGATTTAGATTATGATGATCTAACTGTTGTTCTTTGTTGCACTATTGTTGGATTATTGATCCCCAATAGACGTACCCATGGTTTCCCTATTGGATGGGGATGAGTGATTCATGATATGGTTATTAATAAATGAGTATTTGCTTGGGGTCCTTGTTTTCTTGCCACTTTATATCATGAGATGCATGGGATTGTATATTTGCAGCAGAAATCCATTGGATGTGGTGTTACTTTGCTCCAGATATGGGCTTGGGATCACATAGCTATATTTCATCCTATGATACATGTAGATTTACAACCAGAGTAGCCATATGCTTATAGATACATTGTTGGGGTGAGATATAGGACTTCAGGTAACACTTTGTACTGGCATCATCAGATTGATACCTTACAGTACTTCTCATGGAGACCTTATCTTACTTGCCCCTATTGGGCTAATGATGCCCAACGCCTTCCTTTTTTCTGACAATAGAGATACCTTATTGGGCAAGATGTGGGTGGTCACAAAGTTATTAATATGCATCTTCCTGGTTGTGTACTCCGACAGTTTGGGGAGATACAGGGTGTTCCAGATGTTACAGCCTATTTTGCTCATACTACTTGCAAGATCGGTGATTGGGGTGCATATGTGAAGCCTCATGTTGCCATTGTAGAGTTTGATACTCTTATTCCTATTCAATGGGGTTGGTTAGTTGGTGTTGCAGATCCTAGGACCATACCACAGTATGATGCATGGTGGTTACAGCATAGGCCCATACCTTTGACAAATCTGACAGTTCTGATTGCAGCTCAGCAGATTAGACACAGCAGGGGTCCCAAGAGGAGAGGGAGAGGAGGAGGGAGAGATGGTGGGGGACGGGATGGAGGAGGGAGAGATGGAGGTTGCGGAAGATGGGATAGGGGTTAGATAGATCTGATAGCAACGGTTGTAGAGAAGGTGGGGAGTGGAGAGGAGGATGTGGATATCGGTGGAGGCACTGCATCTAGGAGCAATTCTGATGGGAGTGATACTAAGAGCGGTGAGTCGGTATCAGGCCCATCGAGCAGTGATGGGGATGAGTGTGGGGATGGTGGACATGATATTGATGTGCCCCAGCTCATGGAGATAGGAGGTGCAGAGGGAGGTGACGAGGGGGGAGATGATGAGGAGATACTGAGGGCTTGGGTTAGGAGTCTGGAGGACTTGGTTGCTACTTTGCATCAGCGGCGGATGGAGGATAGAGAATAGTATCGGTGGGTGATGGGAGATCTAACTACAGAGAGGGATCAGATAGCCACCGAGAGAGATCATCTACAAAGGGAGAGGGATGATGCAGTCAGGCGGGCTCAAATCACCGTGGATGCATATAATCATTTATTCGAGCCAGTGACAGAGGCACGGAGCCAGGCAAATAGATATTTTGCTACTGCATAGGAGGCCATATACTATAGGCAGGCTTATGAGAGATTTGTTCCTAAGGGCCAAAGAGAGCCTAGTTTTAGTGCTTTCATGGGGAGGAGATTGAGTCAATCTACCTCTCAACAGACTAGCAGTGGAGGAGTGATGGGTCTATCTAGGGCGCCATCGAGACAAACTGGAGTTAGGTTACCAGCTAGGCAAGATATGCCTACTGATAGAGGTAGCATTGGTTGAGATGTTTTGTTATTGATGATGTATCATAAATATGATGTATTTTGACACATTGATGAGATATATGATATGCATTTTTGGTGATGAGTTATGCCTTATTTGATGATGTATTCTATGATCTAATGTGTTTGATTTTATTTTATGCTTACTTGATGATGCAACTAATGTGAATGTGAAATGTAATGTGTTGTGCTTTTATTTTATAATGTATGAATCTATGTGTGATAATGATCTAAAATTGACTAAGTGAAATGCTTGTGATAATGCAACTATTACGCAAAATGTGAATGTGCAAAAAATGAGCTATTGCAACATTATATGCAGATGTGAAATGATTTATATGGAAATGCAATGTGACGTTTTGTTGTGTCAAAATTCATGTTGAAATTTGTGAATTTGGAAGAAATGTTAGTTGTTAGATGAAAAATAGATAAGAAGTTATGATATGAAATGATAAATCAATTGAATCAACCTTTATTTATTCCAGAAGTAGATTTGATAAGAAAAATTTGATTGATAAAACTATGATGAGAAAGTCTTCATTGCTTTATTCATAATGCAATACATTATCATCATTGAGCCTTATTATGTAACAATGGAGCTTATTACACTAGGGTATGAGGAACCAAGATGTATAGATATCTCATTGCAAGAAACAAACACATAGCAAACAAGGAATGAACCCTCCATTTCGGAAATTATGTTGGGAGTCAAGGTATGTGCGCCATTCACAGAGGGAATGTACTTATCACAAACACCCACAACACAATTGTGTCAAAACTTCATTGGTTCAAACCACAAACAACAAACAAAGAAAAGGATCATACCCATCACGACTCCTCTAGTCACTTTTTGGACATCCTTGAGTAGCTAAAAGAATGATCTTTGCCAATTTGATAAAAAGATTCAACCAAAAATAGACAAAGCTCAGTAGTTGGACTGACTGTGTATTTGCTTTGATATGTTTGATGTGATTTTGATAATGTCTAGTTTCAGAAGTTTTGGACCTCGTATAAGAATGACCTATTTGGTTTTGAGTGTATAGAATCTGTATAAGACAAGATATTGATCACATTGATAGTTTGATAGTGATTCGATAAATTAGACAGTTGATCAGCTTGATTGCATATGTTTTGACAAGATAGTCGTATCCTTTGTTTAACTTTGTGCGAAGTGTTTGCTGGTTTATTGTTGGTTTATTGCAAGTTTTCAATTGATTTTTCAATGTTTTTGTATTTTGATGTTTTTCCAATGTTTTTTATTTTGGATATATTTGATGTTTTTGAATTTTTTGAAATTTTTTCATGTTTTTGGATTCTTGAAATTTTTTAATGTTTTTGGATTTTTGAAATTTTTGATGTTTTTTAGGTTTTGTCAAGACTATGTGATTTTTAGGATTTTTTCAGGACTTTAAATGATTTTTTGGATTTTTTCATGACTTTATATGATTTTTTGGATTTTTTCATGACTTTTTACGATTTTTAAGAATTTTCTATTTTTTTATTTTTTATTTTATTTGTATTTTTTTCAATTACAATTTTTGACCTCTCTGTTTGCAGAAACAGAGATAATTAATGACAAAGAATGGAAAAAAGATTGAATAGAAATAGTTTAGCCTAATCATGCAAATGCGAACTAACTGTTGATCAATTGCAATCTATTATAATAGAAAATGCAAACTAACTACCGATCAATTGTGAATTTCTGTAACAGCGAATGTGAACTACCTACTCAGCAATTGCGAATTAGTTAAACTTTTTTTTTTTTGGAAAGTTAAAAAGAATGAAAAGACAGAAGAGAATTTATTCTGCGATGATATCACTCCAAATTACGCAAGCCATCACTTCAATATCATCGTGGAAATCAAACTTGGCAAGGAATTGATGAATGCTTCTGTGATATTGAGCGATTGTCTCTTCCTCCTCAAGTTCACAAAGTTTTCTCTCTGCTTTTAGAAGGATTTGGTGTGCTTTGAGATGCCTCTTGTGTTGTCTCATCTTTCTTGCACCTAAAATCTTGAATGTAACCATTCCTGTCATCATATTAGATACATCTCATGCAAAAAAATGAATTTTCCAGAATTAGAAAATATTCATGGGTTAGGTGTGCGAAACCAATTAATTGAGAAATGACAAACAAAATTTCAATTTTGACCCCTTCTGGCAACTGTGGATTAGTTTTAGCAATTGCGAGACATTATGAAAGCAATTGCAAAGGAAAATGACATCAATTGTGAATTTCTACAGAATCAATTGTGAACCTACAAAATCAAAGAAACCAGAGAACAAAGGTTAGATCTATCAGTTCACCATTTTTTCTAGGGGTAAATTAAGCGTAAATAACATAATTAGATTAACAAAGTGAATCACCAACTCTAATCTAATCAAATTACTCCTAAATTACAATGAAATAATGTTGATATCAATTAAATTATGAAATGAGTTGAAATCTAATTTAAGACTCCCTCAATTGATTTAACAAGGCTTCCATTGCTCTTCTCCTTAGTTGTTGAATTGGCTCTCACGTATTGCATTGATTTCCTACATAGATTAGCAACTATTTTGAAGATTGTGATTCTAGCTTGATTGAGAAAATGATGTTGTTTATATAGATTTTTAACACAGATGGAGAGGAATTTTGAACTCAAGTCCTAATTGATAGTCAAGTGAAATTGATTAATCAGTGAACTCATCTTGACTGACTTGTTAATTGGTTTGATTGATTTGTTAACGGGATTAATTGGGGAGTCAACTGAATAGATTGGCTAATGAACTTAATAGATTAACTAGTAGAGTGAATAGACAAGCTAGTTGACTGAATTGATTGGAGAGATGACTGGATTGATTGAAAGATAACTTGTTAGTGAGAAAAATGTGATTGAGAATTAAAAGGGGGGTTGATTAGTTAACTGAGTTAACTAATTAGTCAACTGATTTGATGAACCAGTTCTGATTTCAACATGTGTTGTAGGATTTTGAAATTGAATTTGATATTCATTTTCAATTTGAATTTGAATTTGGACTTTCGAATAATGAAATGCACATGAAATTTGTTGAAATTAAATGAAATTCGCTTTGGGGAATTTGAATTTGAAAATGTGAAATTAAATGAAATTAATTGGAAATTAGAATTTGGGGATTTGGAAGAATTTAATTAATTAATTAATTAATTCAAAAGATATTATTTAATCATAGGAAATTGAATTAATTAAATAATAAAGATTATTTAAATAAGGAAAATGTCGCAATTAATTAAATAATTAATATTTGAGATAAGCTTAATTGATTAAAATGATTAAGGAATAGAAATTGAATAATTAATAAGATGAAGAATGATGATTGAGTTAGTTTAGAATAAATACTTAGTTTAATCAAATAATTAAAGAATTACTAAATTAATTAGATGAATAATTAGTATACGAATAAAGAGACATTTTTAGGTGTATACATTAGGTATTGAGGTTGTTTCTATATTATTATAGAGTTGTATATGTGTGAACAAGTGATTCATCCTTCAACGTTGTGATTGAGAAGAGATTGGTGTTGTAGAGCAGACATTTATGCTTAATTAGAACTGTAATCAGGCATTTGGAGATGCTATTCTTTCAGTCCATTTCTTCCAGATTGTAGTCTAAATATTGTTGTAAGTCAGCGAGACTTCCTTGAGGGTTGTAGTCTTTTGGGTCATTGTATTTGAGCAATGAGCTCTAGGCAGTGTGCCTGAATGCATGTGCATTCCTCATTATAATACTTTCACATACTACTACAGAGTATCATCTTAGTGTGGGTAGGCTCCCACCATGGTTTTTCCCTTAACCGGATTTTCCATGTCAAAATCTTAGTGTTTTGTGTTGTACTTTTAATTTTCTTATTGCTACAGTTTATCATATTTGTGTTTGTGATTAAGTTTGTAGATCCGATGAACACTGATTCACCCCACCCCCCTCTCAGTTTTATTTATTGTTGTTGCCAACAATTGGTATCAGAGCTAGATCCTCTAGAAGAAGCTTAATTGCTTGAGGAGATCCACGATGGCAACTGGAGGTGTTATATTTAAGAAGGAGAGTTTGAGATTTGATGGTAGTAACTAAGCTATATGGAAGAACCGGATGGAGGTACATTTGAGATGTCTTGGAGAAGATTACTGGAAGATTACAAAGAATGGCTATCCTGCTCCTTCGAATGGACCGGTTACTGTTGATGAGATCAAGGAAGTTGAAAATAACATCATAGCAAAGGAAGCATTGCTTAGTGCCTTGACTGATTCAGAGATGACAAATGTAATAGGACTTCAAACCTCACTTGAGATCTAGGAGAAGCTTGAGACCCTATATGAAGGAGACAAACAAGTGAAAGTTGCTAAGTTACAGAGCTTGAAAGGAAAATATGAGATGTTGAAGATGGGAGAAGACAAGAACATACACTCTTTTATGGATAAGGTGAATGACCTTGTCCTAGGTATTAGATGTGTCGGTGGAACCCTTGAAGAAGATGAAATTGTTGCTAAGGTGCTGAGATCGTTGTCTCCTTATAAACATAAGTTAGTTGCTATTGATGAGATCCGAAGTGTGACTGCAATGACAAGAGATATGCTGGTTGGGAAGATTGTTGCTTTTGAGCTGAGTGAATTTGGTGAATCGCATGGAAAGTCTAAGACAACTTTTAGAGCATATGTATCTGGTAAGAAGAATTATGATCTTGATGAGTACAAAATATCCAAATATGAAAGAGAGAGAATAGAGATGGAAGAGAAATAAAGAGAGCTAGATGATCTTTAAGCATTGATTGCCCAGAGATTGCCTAAAGGAGCCGGTAAGTATGATGGAAAATTGCCCTTGAAATTTTTTTCTTGCAATAAGGTAGGACATTTTGCTTCTAGAAGCATGAAGAAAATGGCTAAATATGATAGGCATGATAAGTTTGATAATCATGATAGGAATGATAGATATGAGAAGCATGAGAAGAATGATAAGCCTTACAAGTCCAATAGTAAGTATAAGAATCAAAAGAACTGCTATTATGTTTTTGATGAAGGTGTTATAGATGAAGAATCAAAAGGAGATGAAGTTGTATTTCTTGCCATTAAAGAAGATGGACCTGTACCTGTTGATCCCACTAGTTGTATTGTTGAGGAGAAAGTGTTAGCTTCTAAAGTTGAAGAAAAGGATGAATGGGTGATTGACATCGGTTGTTCACATCATATGACCGGTGATAAAAGCAAATTTGTGAGCATGGAAAGGTATGATGGTGGAATAGTAAGATTTTGAGATGACAAAGCCTATGTGATCCATGGCAGAGGTTCTATCTCATTTGATGTTAATCATAACACTGATGATGTCTTGTATGTTGAAGGTTTGAAGCATAATCTTTTGAGTGTTCAACAGATGGTTGATAAAGGTTATGATTTGCAATTCAAGAATGGAAAATGCAAGATCCTGAATGCCTCTGGTATAGAAATTGCATCTGGAACTAAGACTAAAGATAATATCTTTCATTTGAATGTTGGTGAGAAAAGTTGCTTGATTACTCAGATTGATGAGAGTTGGTTGTGTCATAGGAGAATGTGTCATGTTAACTTTGATTCTATGATTAAGATCAGGTCTATTCAAGTTGTTAGAGATCTGCCTAATATTGTTAAGCCTGCTAATCCGGTATGTAAGGAATGTCAATTAAGTAAGAAAACAAGAATTTCTTTCAAGAGCAAGCAGTATACATTTGATGGATTGCTAGATCTTGTGCATACTGACCTATGTGGACCTACAAATGTTAGAAGTGTGCAGGGAGATAGATATTTTATGTTGCTTATTGATGATTATTCCAGGATGATGTGGGTTGTCTTTTTGCTAGAAAAATCAAAAGCATTGGACAAATTCATGATATTCAAACCAAAAGTTGAGACTAAGTTAGGATTAAAGGTGAAAAGTCTGAGATCTAACAAAGGTGGAGAATTCTATTCTAGTGAGTTTAATTCATTTTGTGATGAGCATGGGATTAGAAGACAATTATCTGCTCCAAGAACCCCTTAGCGGAATGGAGTTGTTGAAAGGAAAAATAGAACTGTCTTAGATGCTACAAGGACTATGTTGATTGAAGGGAATGTTCCTAAGATCTACTGGAGAGAAGCTATTAGCGTTGTTGTGTATACATTCAATAGAGTTCATATTAAAGGTGATACCAATAAAACCCCTTATGAGCTATGGTTTGGTCAAGTTCCTACTGAGAGATATTTCAGAGTATTTGGTAGCAAATGTTATATAAAGAGAGATGAGGACGTATGAAATTTTGATGCTAGAAATGATGAAGGAATTTTCTTGGGATATTCAACAAAGAGCAAAGCCTACTGGTGCTACAATAAAAGACTAAGAAAGATTGTAGAAAGTGCAAATGTGAAGGTGGGTGAGAACCTTGGAAAAGAGATCAGAGCATGTGGATATGATGATGGATAGCATGTTGTTATAACACCTATTCAGACTAAAGAACCGAAGTAAATTGATCTGGTAGAGTGTTAATCCGGATGTTGATGTTGCCAGTGGAGAAGTGCAAGAACCTAAAAATTAGAACAATCAAAAGACTTTGAAGTATGTAAGATTGAATCATTCAGAAAATCAGATTATTAGAGATAAAAATAAAGGTGTGATGACTAGAAGAAGGTTAGTTGCTAAAGAAGAATGTTTGATTTCTAAAGTTGAACCTAAAGATGTTGTTGAAGCTTGCAAGGATGAAAATTGGATGAGAGTTATGGAAGAAGAATTAGATCAGATTGAAAAGAATAACACATGGGATATTGTGCCTAGACCTAAGGATAAAAATGTAATTGGTACTAAATGGGTATTCAAGAACAAATTGAATGAAGTCGGTGAAAATGTAAGGAACAAAGCTAGACTGGTTTGCAAAGGATATTCACAGAAAGAAGGAATTGATTATGAGGAGACTTTTGCTCAGATGGCTAGACTTGAAGTTGTTAGACTATTGCTTGCATATGTTGCTTATAAATATTTCAAGGTATATCAGATGGATGTCAAATCTACCTTTTTGAATGGTGATCTTGAGGAAGAAGTTTACATTGAGCAACCTAATGGATTTTCACTATTAGACGATGGAGACATGGTACGTAAACTGAAGAAATCTCTTTATGGATTGAAACAAGCCCCTACAGCTTGGTATGCTAGATTAGATAAATATTTGTTGAAATTAGGATTTAAGAAAGGTATTGCTAATAGTAATCTATAATTTAAGATTGAGATAAATAACATCTTGATTGTTGAAGTCTTTATTGATGATATTATCTTTGGAGGAGATGATGACTTGAGCATGAAGTTTGTTGGTGATATGCAGAAGGAATTTGAGATGTCTATGATACGTGAGATGAAAATTTTCTTAGGTTTGTAGATTTCGTAGACTCAAAAAGGTATATTTATATCTCAAACTAAATATGTAAACGAATTATTGAAGAAGTTTGGGTTGGATGACTCCAAACCGATTGAAACTTCTATGGTGACTGGTTGTAAATTGTATAAGAATGATGAATCTTCGAAAGCTAATCAAAGCTTGTACAGATCTATGGTTGGTGGATTGCTATATCTTACTCAGACTAGGCCTGACATTATGCATGTTGTGTGCATGGCTGCTAGATATCAAGCTAATCTGAAAGAGAGTCATGTCACTGTTATGAAGAGGATATTCAAATGCTTGAAGGGAACTATGGATTATGGTTTGTGGTATCCAAAGAATGATGATTTCATGTTATGTGCTTACACTGATGCTGATTGGGCTGGTGATGTTGATGACTGGAAAAGCACTATCGGTGGAGCATTCTTTTTGAGTAAGAAATTGGTTTCATGGGCTAGTAAGAAACAAGATTCGATATCCTTATCTACTGTTGAAGCTTAGTACATTGTTGCTGATAGTAATTGCACTCAGGTAGTTTGGATGAAGCAAATGTTGAAGGATATCAGAGTTATCTATAATGAACCTACTGTTATATATTGTGATAATTCCAGTGCTATTAACATGTCAAAGAATCCAGTGCAAAATTCAAAGACTAAACATGTGTCAATCAAATATCATTACTTGAGAGAACAAGTCAGTGAAGAGAAACTGAAGCTGGAGTATGTATCTACAAAGGAACAAATTGTTGATATTTTCACTAAGCCTTTGTATGCAAATACATTTGTCTATTTGAGAGAAAAGTTAGGGGTATGTACCCCTCCTGATGAGATCTAAGATGCATTGAGTTGTATGAATCCATTGGACTTCATGTTCTTATTCCTTTTATCTAGATTGATGAGTTGGTATTGCTCCTCTGGTGGAGTAGTCTGTTGAATTGGTTTCCTATTTTTAGGAGGAGAGAATCATGATTTGTTTATCAGAGAGAGTTTGGTTTTCTATTTTGAGGACCCTTGTCATTTATGTCAAAGGGGAAGAGAGATCATGTGAAAAATTGCTTTATTTTGTCTTGATCTTAGGGGGAGTTTGTTGGAGATATCTTCTTTCTTTGCATTGATTGTTTTTCACATTCATATATTGTCATCAATGCCAGAGTAAGATATTGTTGGATATTGGGGAGATTATTGATCATTGTTGCTCCTAGGATGTGCTATTTTCATTGATGTCAATATATTCCTGTGATTTTCTCTAGTGATTGCAGATTGGGAAGATCTTATGATTCAGTTTTGCAATTTGTTTGTCTCATCGGTGCTTTACAGAGTTCAGTATTTCCTCCGGTATATTCCGGTGTGATCAGATCTTCTATTGATTTTTTGGGATATTGTTTGGGATGGTCTTGTGTATCTTCATTTCATATGGTTCATGATTTGGTGCTCTGCAAGTTATCTTTTCTTCGTGACAGTTGTTGTTATTTGAGTGTTCCTTAGTCTCAGATGTTGATCAATGAAGATTTGATAAGTGGTGTTAATGCAGTTGTTACTAATGATTCTAACATGCTTGCTGGTGTTTCCTAATTTTATCCTATTTCTTTTGATGATCTGCATTGATCGTTGTGCGAGTTATTTGTGGTTTTGATGAACCGATGATGATTTTTGTGTTATGCGGTATTTCTAGTGGTGTAGCATGTTGCAGTGGAGTTGAGCACTTGGGAATTTGATTTAGGTACATGTTGTGTCATGTAAAACATTATATTGGCCTAGTGGTCAATCTTTGTATTGTATGATGTAATTTTATAAATTGTGAGTGAGGGTTTAGCTGACCTTGTTGTCAAGGTTGATGATTTGTATAAATAGGTGATATATGCATGTAATTTAGGTATTGAGGTTGTGTCTACATTATTAGAAAGTTGTATATGTGCAAACAAGTGATTCATCCTTTGGCATTGTGATTGAGAAGAGATTGGTGTTGCAGAGGAGACATTTGTGCTTAACTGAAACTGTAATCAACCATTTGGAGATGTTATTCTTTCAATTCATTTCTTCTGCATTGTATTCTGAATCTTGTTGTAAGTCAGTGAGACTTCCTTGGGGGTTGTAGCCTTCCGGATCATTGTATTTGAGCAGTCTGCTCAAGGAAGTGTGCCTGAATGCATGTACATTCCCCATTATAATATTTTCATATACTATTGCAGAGTATCATCTTATTGTGGGTAGAATCCCATCGTGGTTTTTCCCTTAATTGGGTTTTCCACATCAAAATCTTGGTGTTGTGTGTTGAGCTTTTAATTTGCTTATTGCTACAGATTATCGAATTTGTGTTTGTGATTAAGTTTGTAGATCTAGTGAAAACTGATTCACCCCACCCCCCTCTCAGTTTTCTTCATTTTTGTTTCCAACACCAACAACAAGGCCTACCAAACCAAATCCTCATCAAACAATTTACAAGATCAACACATATACAACATCTAAAAGGAAAAATTTAAACCATATATAATATATCAACTCCAAAACTCATAAAGAGGTCAATGGCTTGTATTATAATTATTTCATGTAACCATGGGCTAACCATGCACTCAACATAAGAAAAATAATTTGTAGTCCAAAAAGATAGTGTTTCTTGATGTAATCAGGATGTCAATACCCATCCAACATGAACACCTTTTCACTACACATCACCACAAGGTAAAGGAACAAAACCACCAAAAAAGAGGATACACACATATTATAATGTAAGATATCTAGATTACCAAACCATAATCAACTCCATGAAGATCCACAATCATGAGCTTCCAATGCCCAACATAGATCAAATTGACAATATCCAATGTTTCCAATCTCACAAATCTGCAAAACAAAGTTAACTCATAGAACCTTCATTGCAACCATATATGTCTTTCAAAAATCTTTAATTCCTTCTAATTTATTTCCACAAGCTAAGAACCCAAAAATAGAGGAATATACAAAACTAGTAACTTTCAACTTTGATATCAAATGTTGAGAAATAAACAGGTTCAATACCAAAGATTGTAAAGATCAAGCTTTATACAATAAAGTAATCAAAGGATGAGATACAATGCTTGGATAGATACAACATGAAAATATTAAACTCATATTCAAATATGAAAATTAAGTTTCCTTAATGTGGAAAAACAAGATTAGATCTTTCTTCTTAATCATGCAAAAAATCAACCTATATATCATGCTTAATAAGCCTATACTGT
The DNA here is from genome assembly GCF_030272615.1 of Cryptomeria japonica. Lineage (NCBI taxonomy): Eukaryota > Viridiplantae > Streptophyta > Pinopsida > Cupressales > Cupressaceae > Cryptomeria > Cryptomeria japonica. The sequence continues at coordinate 547,519,236 of NC_081410.1, forward strand.
GTGAATTTATAATAGAAATAAATAATAATTAATATAATCATAAGATATCAGAAAAAAGGCATAAATCAGCAACATAAGATCAACACATAACACAATATTTATGTGGGGGAAACCTTGCAAGCAACAACTCTACTACGAAGACAGGTAAAGTTTGCATTATCAACAATAAATGTTCTTACAATACAATCACTCCCATTATCCTCTTTTTCTCTAACATAGAAGCACTTATGTACATGTGAACAACCTACTTATGCCTTATACTTTCCCTTATTCTTGTAGAGAAACTCTACATTCAACTGTTACTCACACATTCTACATCCAAAAGGTTGAATTTATAGAATGGAAAGAGTTCTGAAACCACCAATAAAGATGTCCAAATAATCCTCTTCATTTCTCATGAACACAACCCTTATAATTCCTCCATGGAACTCAAAAAGATAATGGTTTTGTCTCCAATACTTTCCCTCCAAATTAGGCACCCATTCTTGCAAGATAAATGTTACATTAAATGCAATAAATGATTAAATACCAAGAGATAGATGTTGCCTTTTCCAAGCACCCATTTGGAGAAGCCTGAAGGTCACACATTTGTCCACTTCCTAGGTAATTTATTATCTTATTCTAGGTGTTTATAAGTGGGGAAAATAATATTAAATAATTGTGTTCACAACTAACATTTATTGTTGCCAGTAGAACCCATCACCCCTTATGAATGTATTGCAAATAATAGTGAGAATTAAATATTACAAATTATTATTCTAATACATCCTAACTATCTTAGCACACTTTCCAAGGATGTTGGAATGTTGTCATAGGATTTACAATGTGCATTGTTGTATGTAATTTAGAATTAGCATTTCAATTAAGATAATAAAACCACTAACAAGCCAAATTAGCCAACACATTGAAAGAGAGGTGAATCAAATAGATCTAGCCACAATCCAAATAGGGAAAGGGCTGAAATTTTGATAAGATTCACTAATTATTATTAGTTACCCTCTTTCTTAGTTGAAATTGGAAGGTAATTATGAAATTAAGGTAAAACAATGAATAATTGAAGTAAATTGTTGAAAACTGACTGCTACAAATATCCCATGAAGCCACAAATTGAGATATGGGCAAAAGAAGATGTTTAGAGCTTGTTTCCAAAAGTTCAACTTGATTTTTTGGGACTAGGTAGTATAGATTCATCTTAGTCCTCTGAATTTCATTTCATTGAAAGTTGAACCTATTTGTCATCATTAACACTATTGGAATCCCTAAGTACAACTCTTGAACCTATTTCATGCACACAAATAGAGAGGGAAAAATGTTGTGGATAGGAGTTTTCCTTAGGTCAATCCCTAATTTAAGAATTAACCTTGAAATTGAAATAGTAATTGAAATGAAAATTGTAGTAAGATGCTTTCCTTTTGAGGGAAAGGCAAGATGTGAAGTAAAATCCTTGTAATTGACATGTATACCTTGATGAAGTTTTGCTTGATCCTCATGAAAGAGTTTTAGGATGTCTTGTATAATGTCTTCAAAGAATTCAAAGAAGGTTGATCATGGATGTCATCTTGAATGCGTAAACTTGACTTCACTTCTCCAATGCTTGATGAATGACTGATTGCTTGATCACTTGAATATTCTAGAGTGTAATTAAGATCATTGGATGGATTAGGTTTCAAATGTGAGGGGTAGACCTTCTTTTATACTTGACTACCTGAAAATTAATCGAATCTTTGAAAATGGTTGATATGGGATCAAATTTCTCACTCATCTAAGATGACCATTATGAGGACCAAAAATGGGTCCTAATTGAGAGGACTAGGGCATTGGGACCCTAGTCCTAATAATCAAGACTTAGGCTTGGAGGGAAGGTAGAGAAGGAGATGAAAATGTAAGTTTATGGATGGTGTGAGTAGAATCGAATACACATCAGGCATCAAAAGCCAAAGCACCAAGGTGACATCTAAGAGAGGATTAAATTGTATGTGGATACAATTTGCAACACTACATTTAACCCCCACTTTAGTGGGAGTATGAGACTAATAATACTCACGATAAAGTACAAAGTCACATTAAAAAAATTTCACCAAGATATCAAAGTGACAAGATGCACCAAGTCCCTAGGGACTTTAGGATCCCACAATTATAATATCAAGATAAAAGGGACAACACAAGAAAGGGAAAGAGAGAGCATGAATTCACTAGCCTAGTTAGATTTGCTTACTATGAGCCATAAAAAAGAAAAATACCAAATTGCAAAGAAAAAGGCTCAGTTTGCAAAGTAACTTGAGTATTGGAAACATGTCATGGTGTGTGCATAAAGTGTACCAATGAGCAAAGTGTATGCCCCCACATTAAAGCGATTGCATATGCATTATTGAGAGCAATTGCTTTATGGTAGCATACATCCAAAAGACAAGCATGTTACCATAATGAGATGCCCCCAAGAAAGGATAAATCAAAGGATAATGGTCACAAAATATATAGGAAAAAGTATATAAGGGATCCACTAACTCTAGGGCCATTACGCTCTTATGATAAATAATGTTTATTAAGAATATTTGTATTGAATTGACCTCATCCCCCAAAGGTAGTGGAACTATGAACACAATGGAAGAAGAGAACAAGAGATAACAAATAAGTGTCTTTTGAGTCAACATGGGAGAGACCAAAAAGAGATGTCAACACTTTGCATCATTTCTAAGTAGACAACACAAGGCACATAGATAAAACATATAGAAGAATTGAGATAAAAGTAGAAGAATGTCACGAAGGATTTGGCATCTTTATTACCTTGCATCAATGATGTAACAAGGGGCATCCAAAGAGAACCTGACATAACACAAAATAGATCAAGCAACACATCACAAGGGAAGCACATTACGAACATGCAAGCACACAAAAGAGAATCTACGACACAAATGAAGCTAGTCAAGCAAATCATCCCCCTCCTAATCTTTCTTAACATCATCTAGGGATGGTGGACATAATGCAAGAGGATACACTTTGAGCATAGTAGATAGAGCTACTAAAAGTTCTAAATAAATACCATGCTTTAATGATGAGTCACTTTGTCCATCACTAGGAGCTAGGGTTAATGCTATTGAAAAATGTGAAGATAACTCGTGATTAAACTCAATAAGCTCATACATATCATCAAAATCATTAGAATCAACATTATTAGCATTAACAACATTATCATCATCTAGATTAATAAAAATAGGATCTCTAACATGAAAAGAAGTTGAACCGTCATTTTTCTTAACCATTTTTAATTTAGGTGACTTTAGTTGAACTTCCTCCCTAGGGTTAGGCGAAGGCTAGACAAATGGGACCAAGTCCATATTTGGTGTCTTCAAGGAGGAAATGGTTTGGGAAGCAATCTCATGAGCCTTTGTATGACATCTTCATTGGTATTCTCTCCTACAATTATTCCTTTTAGTTTTAGTCAAGACATGAAGGTTGAGAATCAATGGACATAGGCTTATTTTCATCCCTTATAGGGGGAGGAATGGAAGACTTGATGCCAAGTGCTTTCCTTTTTAGGAAGAAGGGGGTGGAACTGAGGCTTATATAGGAGGAATAGAAGGAGTAGGAATAATACTAAGTCCATTATGAGGAGAAGGAATATCCATAGGTGTTGGGTCTCTAGATTTACTTAAGGGCATGATCATCTCATTTTTCCATTTCTGGTAAGATAAGAAAAGGATGTCATTTTGAGGCTTGAGAGGTTTAGGTTGTTTAGGCCAAAATTAATTAAGAGTGAAATTTCATAGCTTTCGTATGGGTTGGTAAAAGCTATGATTAATCATTATAATAGTGTTATTATGAGAAAATTTCAAACATTTGTGAATTGTAGAAGAAATGGCTTTCATGGAAGAGAGTCAAGGATGTCCCAACTTCACACAAAACTGATCTAATATAGGAATAATAACAAAGGTTACATCTAAGCACTTAGTATCTGTTGGTGCCCAAAACCGTAGATTAGAAAACCCAAAGACTTGCCAACTCCTTAGGAAATCCAAACAGCCTTGGCCAACAAACAGGGATGGTCGAAGACCAAATCCCTCTGCACTTCAGGCTCCACAAGACCTAGGCGGGTGTACCCTTCCCTCTCAAGCACAAAAGAGTTATTTAAATGTGGATTTAATCCTCTAAGAAAGTTTACACAACTGGCAAATTAGTGTTCTGCAACTATGCTATATCATGTGCTTTAGCTGAATACTTTGAAAACTAAAAACTAAATATGAATAAAAGTGTATGTTAAAGATATTGTATATTGAAAATGAAATGCTTTCAGGACTTGAATGAAATCTGCAAGGATTAGTTCAAATAGGATATGGAAGAATGTTTCTCTATAAGGACCTTATGCATACAAATCAAAATCTTAGAAATAAATAACAGACCAGTGCCTCTATCCAGGAATATGCACGATACTTTGTGGACAAATAATTCAATTAAACTCTTGAGACAATTTTCAGGCAACTTGTAACACAAGACTATCAATACAGAGGTTCCATTAAGTGCTATAAGAACATGAAGAACCAAATCTTATATTCAATTATAACAACTTGTGGTGGCACACTATATTAAACCCTTTATCAAATTTATCAAAAGGACAAAATGAAATTCATAAACACAAAAGTATACACGAATTATGGAATTGAAATAGCGAATCTTGTATATTAATTTTTGGAGACTGAATGCATACAATAGCTACACTTACAAATACTCCATTACATAGTGATTGCTCAAAATGATGCTTCCATTCCTACAGACTTCTCCAATATAGACATCCCATAGCCCCTACTGGCAGCCTGACAAATTGTGAATTGTTCTGGATCACCCCTCTTTTTTAATTGAAAAAGATTCCCTATAAATACCTAATCTAAAAGACATATGTGAAAGGACACACCCTTTCTCATACAGGAGGGAGTTACAAACAGTTGTTTTTCCAAAGGACACACCCTTTTGTTTACAAGATAATTATATTTGAATCCCTAAAATGCACACTAAATAAAGCTTTAATAATGTTCTTTATAATCTTTCACTTTGATAAAATTCCACTTCCGCTCTTGAACTCCTTGATGTTCCTCGTCACCAAACTTTGATAAAATATCCTGCACACAAACTAAATTCATTGGTTTAAAAAATTAATTACTCGTGATTAGGTTTTGCTTATGAAAGATTAATAATCCCTTTCCTAATGCAAGATCAATCCTCCTTAATCAAAGTATATCATCAAGAGGATATTTTACAAAGTGATTTTTATACTTGGGACTTTAAAAATATTAATTCATATAATAAAACAAAATATTTACCCAAGTATATATTTCCAAATAATAACAGAAGGTAAAATAATTTATAATAATACTTCCCTTGGAAAATGGTAACCATGGATAAATATTCCAACTTTGCAATACCTTTTCATCCTTTTAGGGCAACTTCAATTATTTTTGACATATTTTATCATATAGAACATATACTTGCAAAAAACCAATCAAACCATTAACTATATGATTTAAATAATTTGCCCTAATAAATATATTCAATTTATAAACTTAGGGAAAATAAAATGCATATGGAAGGATCACTTAAATAAATAAATGTTTTTCATCATTTTACTTATGGTAAAAATACATTTTCTCTAAAATAATAATAATCATGTTTTGATCTTGCATAAAATCAACCCTAATATATACATGTTCCATTTTATTCACTTAGGGTGAAAAATATAAATGATCAAATGATAATATCAAAATGCTAAAATTTATTAGGTCATCAAATTAAAGATTTAACCATGGTAAAAGAACTTATAAAATATAACTTCCTTTGTGATAAAATATATCCCTTTATAACCTCTCAAAAGGTAATTTCAAAAGATAATATTGAAAACTATTATTATCGTATCAAATGTTGTAAACAAGATTTCTTTTACCAAGGTGCTCCTGAAAATCATCAAATTATAATTATTATATGATGATACTTCCCAGGGGTCTCATCATACAAGGGATTGTTGTAACTATCATATAATACCTTTTCTTTTTTATATTTATTTTTTTCTTTGGAATCATTATTTACTTCATCAAACATACCTTGAATGTGTCCAAATTCATTAATTTGCTCTTTTTGAAAAAAAATTGGACCATTTTTCTGAATGTACCTTTCATATTCCTTCTCTAATAAATAAGATATTTCCTGTATACTAAGCAATGTTTCTTCCTCTTCCTTACATTCAGCTACACACATCCCCTCTTCCTTTTTTAAACCTATATTTTCTACCTCATGTGGGGTCCAAATAATACCATGTCTTTCTAAAGATTTAAATATATGCTTTAATTCAGGATCATGGGATATCCCTAATTCATCCATTTTGTTTGAAAATAAAGGCATGCTATCTACGAGTATTTTTACATAAATTTTTATCATCCTGGTGAGAAATCCCACTATAGATTCACCCTCGTATCTTTCTAAATCAAAGAAGGCATCCAAAGGGGATATGCATGATTCTTCTTCCATATTGCAAATCTGTTCCTCGTCCTCTTTATAGTAAATGTCATCTTCTTCATCATCTGCAACATGAAACTCATATAAGAACCATTGCTCAAATTCCCTCATTGATGAAATACTCTATGTAGGTAATGATTCATAAGCTTCTCTCGCATAACCCCATAATGTCCTAATGAAGAGATTCATCACTAGATCCTCTGCATCGATTTCATATTCTTTTACAAATATGTAAAATGCATTTAAATGATCAATCGTTGATTCATCCCATTCTCCATGAAACTTTGGTACCAATGGTGAAAGTTTAGGAAGTATGCACTTTGTAGGGACACATTGAAATCCTCTAAGATCCAATGGCCTAATGCCATCTAGAATGTCATGCCCAACTTTTGGGCACGAACGGAATAATTTTTTTTTTGAATACTCTACTAAGTATGATTAACTTAATTAAAATAATGCATTTTGGGTTGGGTCTTAACTATATTTGTGTAAATCGGGTAATTAAACTCAATTGGGTGACAAGGTTTACTAAGTCATCTACGAGCTAAAATTTCTCCCAAAAGGACTAACACCAATCTTCACTAATAATAATTAAAATCTCAAGTATAACGACTAATCTCGAATTTAAACGTTTTAAAATTTATCTTACCTTTCTTAACCCGCTAGGATTTCTAAGTTTAATTACCCTCGTTTTTAAATCACCTTATTAAAATAAAACCCCCATAATTTAAAATTACTTTATAACCTTAGACTTAATTGGCCCTCATGGCCCTACAAATAATTTTGTGTTTATATTCTTTTTTTTAGTCTACTCCACCAAGTATTAAAATCTCCTTATAAAGTCTCTTCTACATTCATTAATAATTTAAAAGGAAAAAAAAAAAAACATTACTTAATTTTAAAATCAACTATATGATTCCCATTAAATAAGGAAATTAAACCTCTCAAGGAATTTAACCTCTTTTATATATACATATATGTATAAACAGTTAGTTTTAGGCTCATGAAAATATTTAAATAAAAGAGGTGTTTATAATTTATTTTACTATCAATCCCCTTTTTCCCCCCCCACACACACACATCTTAGTTTAAAACCTAAATATGTTTGCCCTAACCCGAAAATAGGGTTAGGGCATGTGTGAACAACATACTTACCATTTTGTGTGTGTGGGTTGTGTGTTTGAAAACCCCCTTTTTTTTTGTTTGTGAGTGTGTGCAGGTGAAGGGGAGTTGGCGGCCATGAGAGGCAGTGCGCAGGGGCGGACCGAAGCCAAACCCCCTTTATTTTCTTGCATGTTTTAACTGGTAATGGCCGGAGAGATTAAGTTTTTTTTACGTGGCGTAGAGGGGAAGGCGGAGCGGAGTGTTTGTTGGTAGCCGCGGCGTGGGTGTGGGCGTGGGAGTGGGCGTGGGAGTGGGAGACAGGCAGAGCGGAGGGTTTAAGAGTGGCGGCGAGCGCAGTGGGCGGGGGTTCCCCCGGGCACCGCTGTGGTTACCCACAGTGCGGCCGAGCGCCGCTCACTGTGGGTAACCACAATGTCGGCCGGGCGCCTCCCGCACCACCGCCGGCCACTGTGATTCCACAGTGGTTCGGCTCCAACCCTACTTACCTGCGAACTAAAAAAATCACGCGATAACCTTTTTTTTGTTTCTTTTTTTTTTATATATATATAAATGTAAACATATATATATATATATATATATATATATATATATATATATATATATATATATATATATATATATATATATATATATATATATATATATATACACAAGGAAAGATAAATATAGTTACAATGCTCAAATACTGGCAGATTTCTTATTAAATAATATCTATAAATATATATATGTGTGTGTGTGTGTGTGTGTGTGTGTGTGTGTGTGTGTGTGTGTGTGTGTGTGTGTGTGTGTGTGTGTGTGTGTGTGTGTGTGTGTACATGTATAAATATATATATATATATATATATATATATTTATATATATATATTTATATATATATGTATATATATGTTTTTAAATGACTTGTTTAACAAGTCTATCAGATCTCTTTTTCTTTTATTTAGTATTATCAGAGCTGTAAATATTCATTTTTTTTTTGTATAACAGATTATCAAAATAACATTTAAGGAGCTAAAAATATTTATATATATCTCTTTTTGCTACCATTTACTTATATATATATATATATATATATATATATATATATAATCCCATATAGGCTTTCCTTTTGAGTTTAATATTATTTTGTAAGTCATAAAAATGCATTTAAAGGGATTTCCTAGTATATATTCCTCTTTCTTAGTAACAAAAATACTATTACTAAATGCTAAATGTTTCCTCCCTTTTTTTTTTGAAAAGAATAAACTATTACAATAAATTTCATTTCTGCAATAAACAGGAAAATAAATGACCGTTTTTACTTAAATTTACAGCAGCATAGTTTTATAAGGAACATGTAGCAATAAATTCCATTTACTTGCAGAATTCATAATAATGCATTTACTTCTCTTTCTTTTTTGAAAAACATGAAAATTTACATACAATCTAATGCAATGCTTCTTTCATTTGCAAACTAACTAGAGTAGGAAAGACATTATGTATTTCATTAGCAAAGTAGATACAAAATAAACATGAATACAAATGGGTTTGAAAACCCAACAATGTTCTTCTCTTCATAGTAACTTGAATGTAATACAACACTTTCTTTTCTTGAAGGTAAATACTACAAATGCTCACATTTCTTCTTTTAAACAAACTACAACATTGAATCTATCCCCTTCTTTTTTTAAAAAAAACACTTTCCTGCAACACAAAACAGCAACATAGTCTTTTAATCCTTCTTTTCCCATCCCATGCAACCTGCAATAAAAACACATCTTTGACCATGGAGAGCTCACCTCCCAGCCTAGGCTTACTAGAAGCCACCCCCGAGCTTGGAGAACCAAGCACTAGACGGGTTACAAACAAGCAAACTCTACAACAAACATAGGAAAACACTCAACATACAAGTTACCCATCCCAAGCTACACTTTCACCACATTCATGATGATTCTTCCATGGGTGGAAGTGGACCAAATACCAATGGGGAGAATTGCAAGCCAAATACAACACAAGCCACCTCATGGCAATACAAATGCAACAAAATACTTCCACAATCCTTATGCCCCCCAAAAGGCTCAAGGCCATATTTACTCCCCTTATGACCCCCAAATGCATACACAAGGCTATGCAACAAGGGTCACAAGGACACCCTTGAGATCACTCTCCATAAGGAGAGCCTCTCACCCAAGGCTGTCATACTCCTTCCACCCCAAGATCTTCCTACCCTCCCAAGAGTAGGAGATCTTGGACACTCCCAAAACAACAAGAACACAAAACAAAACACATAGAAATGAAACTACACATTCTTTACTTCAACAAAAACTTCATAAAACACTTTCTTTACAAGCAACTCTTTTCTTCTACAAAACAACATAAACTAACTCATACAACATAAACAAGAGGAGATAAGAAGGAACCAACCTTATCCTGCCAATAGGTATGCTAAAATTAGTTGGGGATGAGCTGCCCAATTCCACACAAACTTTTCTCCAAATTCCTCCAAAAATTCTATTCTCCTACTAATTTTTCAAATCAAAGCATAATCTCCAAAGATGGAGAGTGGGTGATTACTCACTAAGTCTCCCAATTCTTGCCTAAGAAGGCCTCTCACACACTTCCCAACCCCTTGGGTGAGGTGAGAGTTCCCATTGGTTGCCCTTCCCAAACTCTTACACATTACCAAAATTGGAAAGGGAAAAGGTGGAAGAAAATGGGGAAGAGGGTTTGACATCAAAAGAGAAGGTTGTCTATCCTAGGAGGAACCTTCTAAGTTGAATTTTCGTTCATCTTGGAAACACCACTTTTTGAAGTGACTAAATAGTCACATGGGAGAAGCCACATGTTTCAAAATACCCCTAACCCATAGGTATACCCTTTGGACCTTTGGAAAAGCCTTAAAAGTGACCCTAGGAGTCCATTAAACCCTTTAGAAACCCAACTGAAGTTTACCTACGGGTCAAACTTGAGTTGACCACTCCCAAGACTCCCTACCCAAGGCAAATTTGGGACCACACTCATGTTTTTGAATGGCTTTGGTAGAAACAAAACTCCCTCCAAGAGACAAGTCAAAATCAATGACACTAATCAGCACATGTGTCAAGTGACACAATAAAAAATACAATATAAAAATCACACATGGAATTTGTCTCTTGTAGGGTTACACATATACATATAAATTAATTTTTAACACTCAAGCATCATACACTTCACAAATAAAATACATTACAATGGGGTGTTGTCTCTCCAAATAGACAACTCCCGGCTTAACAAACGTACATTGGTCTAGGCTTGGTTCTCCATATAAATTCCATGGTCACATGGATAATTTTCCTGCGCATCTCAATTAACACATTAGTAACTCCAAATAATCACAATTATACATAATCAAATACATGGATTTCATTGCACATCAAACACTCATAGATTTGGTAACAATAATTCAATATCTCATTCGTTCAAATTCGATTTCACATAAGCAATTAACATAATTTTCCAAAATTGAACCATTCATAAATAAGCATCATTTTTCTATCATCAAAATGAAATCCTGCAAATTTCCAATAATGACATTCACCATCACAATGTAATCCTGTCCTAGTAACATATCTAAAGTTTCATAATCATCATGCATAAAATAAAGCATCAACATATGTCAGTGTGATCCAAATCATGGAATCATATAAGTTCTAAGTCCATAAAGCATAAAATAAAGCATCCATAATAGTCTCAATATGCAAATAACTGAGAATGTCAAACTGAGTCGGGGTAGGGCCTCACATAGAATAAATGGTTTTCTTTGAAATGGTTGTCCAATTGGATACATCATGAATTAATTTCAACTAAAAACAAATTTTTCATTTCCTTCTGAATTGTCTCCCTTAGCAGAGTCACTTACTGAAATATTTTGTTGAATAGAGTCGCCACCTCAAATTTGAGAAAAAACTTGTTCCTAACTTATCTGATCTTCTGGGATCTCTCCTCCAGTAGAGTCTGATACAACACACTAGAAACTCTGAATAGTCCTTCTATGACCACTCCCCAGCAAAGTCGCCAATCTATTGTGTGACTCAGATGGGGAAAATAAAACTTATAAAATCTTCAATGAATAAACACCAGAGCTTCTAGGTGAATGTCAAACTATGTATGACAACTCCCCAGTAGAGTCACCAATCTGTTGGTTGTGGGACTCAGATGGGGAACTCCCAACTAGTTACTAATTCAATGATCTATCACCAAAGATTCTAGATTATATTTTACCAATATCTTCAATTTAACTCCCCAGCAAAATCTTAATAATTCCTCCCGAGCAGAGTCGCCAATCTATTGGTGCCAAAATTGTAGATGGGAAAACCCAAAGACTTGCCAACTCCTTAGGAAATCCAATCAGCCTTGGCCAACGAACAGGGATGGTCGAAGACCAAATCCCTCTGCACTTCAAGTTCCACAAGACCTAGGCGGGTGTACCCTTCCCTCTCAAGCACAAAAGAGTTATTTAAATGTGGATTTAATCCTCTAAGCAAGTTTACACAACTGGCAAATTAGTGTTCTACAACTATGCTATATCATGTGCTTTAGTTGAATACTTTGAAAACTGAAAACTAAATATGAATAAAAGTGTATGTTAAAGATATTGTATATTGAAAATGAAATGCTTTCAAGACTTGAATGAAATCTACAAGGATTAGATCAAATAGGATATGGAAGAATGTTTCTCTATAAGGACCTTATGCATACAAATCAAAATCTTAGAAATAAATAACAGACCAGTGCCTCTATCCAGGAATATGCACGATACTTTGTAGACAAATAATTCAATTAAACTCTTGAGACAGTTTTCAGGCAACTTGTAAACACAAGACCATCAATACAGTGGTTCCATTAAGTGCTATAAGAACATGAAGAAGCCAATCTTGTATTCAATTATAACAGCTTGTGGTGGCACACTGTATTAAACCCTTTATCAGATTTATCAAGAGGACAAAATGAAATTCATCAACACAAAAGTATACACAAATTCTGGAATTGAAACAATGAATCTTGTATATTAATTTCTGGAGAATGAATGCATACAATAGCTACACTTACATATACTCCATTACACAGTGATTTCTCAAAATGATACTTCCATTCCTATAGACTTCTCCAATATAGACATCCCATGGCCCCTACTGGCAGCCTGACAAATTATGAATTGTTATGGATTACCCCTCTTTTTTAATTGAAAAAGATTACCTATAAATACATGATCTAAAACACATATGTGAAAGGACACACCCTTTCTCATACAGAAGGGAGTTACAAACAGTTGTTTTTCCAAAGGACACACCCTTTTGTTTACAAGATAATTATATTTGAATCCCTAAAATGCACACTAAATAAAGCTTTAATAATGTTCTATATAATCTTTCACTTTGATAAAATTCCACTTCTGCTCTTGAACTCCTTGATGTTCCTCGTCACCAAACTTTGATAAAATATCCTACACACAAACTAAATTCATTGGTTTAAAAAATTAATTACTCGCGATTAGGTTTTGCTTATGAAAGATTAATAATCCCTTTCCTAATGCAAGATCAATCCTCCTTAATCAAAGTATATCATCAAGAGGATATTTTACAAAGTGATTTTTATAATTGGGACTTTAAAAATATTAATTCATATAATAAAACAAAATATTTACCCAAGTATATATTTCCAAATAATAACAGAAGGTAAAATACTTTATAATAATACTTCCCTTGGAAAATGGTAACCATGGATAAATATTCCAACTTTGCAATACCTTAAATACATTTTCTCTAAAATAATAATAATCATGTTTTGATCTTGCATAAAATCAACCCTAATATATACATGTTCCATTTTATTCACTTAGGGTGAAAAATATAAATGATCAAATGATAATATCAAAATGCTAAAATTTATTAGGTCATCAAATTAAAGATTTAACCATGGTAAAAGAACTTATAAAATATAGCTTCCTTTGTGATAAAATATATCCCTTTATAACCTCTCAAAAGGTAATTTCAAAAGATAATATTGAAAACTATTATTATCGTATCAAATGTTGTAAACAAGATTTCTTTTACCAAGGTGCTCCTGAAAATCATCAAATTATAATATCAAAACATTAAATTAGATTTCTTGAGTAAGGGATACTTCTTGTTAATATGCACCCAAGAAATATAATTTTTGCCTATAGTATCCTGCACAAAACATTAAAAAAAATCAACTAGCTTGATAGGTCATATGTTCCTATTTCATAGGGATAGATTAAATAAAATCATTGATAATATTTTCCCCATGCAGATAAAAATATTTTCCCCCTAAAGAGACATATGATCTTTGCACACAATTAGGGTAAAATATTTCTAATAAAATATGATATTAACATAAAACTCCAAAAGTAAATGGAAACTTCTTGAATAAACATTCAAATAAGGATATTTGAGAGTGTTTTTACTTTCACTTGAATAATTTCCAAAGTAACAAAGAATTTGCCATAATAACCTCTTGAAATTAATTTTACCTTTAAAATAATAAATCAAAAGCAAATGATTAAAACATACCTACCTCCACTTGATAAAAATACATTACCTTGGCAAATATTCCAGAATAGATTTTCATCTTGAAGGCAAACTCAATTTGCTTGGAAATAATTTAGCACGTGGGATGCATACTTGAAACAAACCAATCAAACCATTAACTACATGATAAGATGGTTTACCCTAATATAAATTATTCAATTTTATTAACTCTAGGGCGAATAATATGCATATGAAAAGATTAAAAATCCATTTAAATAAACAAATGCTTTTTATTATCTCCATTTGTGATTTGAAACATTTCACACCTTTGAAACATTTTTCAAAATAAGATCCATTTATATGAAATAACATTTTACCTTAATATATATTTTACCAATGTTTTAGGGTAAAAATAATTTATTTAAATCACATATTTAAAAATGTATTTCCACATTTCAAAATTACTTTAATAAATTAAAATCTTGTGGAAATATTTGCAAATTATTATCCATAGTAATTTACCCTAATAAACATTTTCAAGTAATACAATAGAGCAATTGGTAAAAGGGGAGGGTAGGTATGGGTAGTTAGGAAGGTCAGGTTGAGAGGTTGAGTGTTCAACTCCCTCTCCCTGCCCTTTTGTAAAAATATATTTTATTTTTAAATCATTTATATGCAAAATATAATCACATTGCCAAGTTTTTGCCTGTAATTTTAGGTTCCACCAGTATCAACCTCAACAGAAAGAGTAATAGAACCAATAGTAGGTCAAGAGAAACCACCATACACCTTAACCATAACATCAGATTTATCATATGTTACTTGATGCAATTGTTGAATATAAAGGTGTTCTCCAGTAATCATATTCACCATACATATTTGATCAATGAGCATTCCTCATGAGAGTTTATCTTTGATATTCACAGTGATATATAATGGGGCATCTGTTGCAACAGTATTCTCACTGGGATCAAAAGTAATACATAAGTCTTTTGAAGGTGTAGATTTATCAACAAGGTTCGCAACATTATTAGATTCTATACCAAGGACATTAGGAGAAAAATCAAGAGACTCATACTCAACAACATTGGCAGAATGAGAAGGCAATAGATTGGTAAAGCTTTGGAGGTTTTGATTAGGCGGAGCTATGAATTTATTCCCTTTATCACTGACACCAGCTATAGATATAGTATTGTTATCAATGAATTCTTAAATCTTATTTCTCAACTTGCAACACTTCTCAATATCATGGCCAGGTTGATGGTGTTATTGACAAAAAGCTTTAGGATCATGGTAAGGTGGCAATGGTTTAGAATTGTCAAATGCCTTGATAGAAGGAATTTGCAACACATTAGCATTCATTAACCTCAACATTATACTATGCAATGACTCAAAAAGAGGAGTTAATTCTTTTCTAAAGTATTTGGATAAAGGGGCCACACCTAATGTCCTGGTTTCCACTTGAGTGTTGATGTTGTCATTTATCTTGATGAAACCTTTGTTGGGTTTGAACTTCATAAACTATTGTTGAGCACTCTCATTCTTATAAACCGGAACCATTGAAGAGCATGATTCAAATTGACTCACTTGAAGCTGATAATTATGAAGAATTGCACACAATAGTCTAAAAGAAATAAACTCAGAAAATAGGAACTTATCTCTAATGTATTTTTGTAAATTAGTAATAAAAATTATTTTTTAAATTCATCATGACCAAGCAGTTGATAAGCAATTTGAGAATGCTAATGTTTATATCTACCAATAAAACCAGTCACTTTCTCTTTAACTCCTTGCTTAGACTGAATCGGATTAGTCAAAGTAATCCAAGGACAAATATTATTTTTAAAATGTTGAATGAAATCATTAGCCAATTGTTGAAAATAATTAATAGAATAAGGAGACAAAGAACAATACCATTGCAATGCTTTATCTGTAAAGATTCTAGTAAATAATTTAGCCATAAGTCTTTGGTCATGAGCAAAATCACTACACAAAGTTTGAAACATCTTCACATGAGTCAAGGGATCACCTTTTCCATTGTACAACTCCAATTGAGGGACTTCCATGTGCTTAGGAGGAACCACATGAGCAATGTCATTAGATTATAGGCTCACTACATCAAATGTGGGAACATTGAACTTGGATTGAGTTATGGAAGCCAATTGATGTTGTAAGGATGTAACAGTTTGAGCTAGGTTATTGATGGTTGCTTCGGTGGATGGATTGAAATTGGACATATTGGATTGGGATGGAAGAGTAATACTATTGTATGTAGGTGGAATTTGAGAATAAGGAGGGGGAAACATTGTGGTATGTTGGTATGGAAGATGGTTGTGAAACAAATGGAAGACTTACGAAAGGAGGTATGTAAGAATATCAATTAATATGATTGCCCCCATGACTAACATGTGTAGTATTAACATTTTTTGTGGAAGTAGTCATGATAGAAGATGTAAATGTAGGCACACTAGGCAATGATGTAGGCATACGAATGAAATGGTTAACTTAGGTAGTGGGTTGAGAGTAACCAAGGACTTCGGCACAAATTTTGATTGACATAACATGTGTCAACAATATGAGCAAGGCCACACAATAAATCCACACCTATCTTATCATTTTGCACATTCTTTTTAATCCTTCAAGTGGATAGCCTCACTTTTTGGGTATTGTTGACCCATCCATCATTGAAGATTCTCAAATTCATTATCAGTCTTCTCCAATTGGCCAATAGTGACCCAATGGGGGCAATCATGTTAATTGGTAATAATACCAATTAATATGATTGCTCCCATGACTAACATGTGTAGGATTAACATTTTTTGTGGAAGTAGTAATGATAGGAGATGTAAATGTAGACACAGTAGGAAAGGATGTAGGCATAGAAATGAAATGGTTAACTTGGCTAGTGGGTTGAGAGTAACCAAGGAATTTGGCACAAATTTTGATTGGCATAATATTAGTGTCAACAATATGAGAAAGGCCAAACAATAAATCCTTACCTATCTTATCATTTTGCACATTCCTTTTAATCCTTCAAGGGGATAGCCTCACTTTTTGGGTATTGTTGACCCATCCATTGTTGAAGATTCTCAAGTTCATTATCAATCTTCTCCAATTGGTCAATAGTAACCCTAGTTAGAGATTCATCCACATCATGAGAAGTGTGAGGAGAATGAGGATAAGTGTTGTCATTTGTTGAGTTAGAGGAAGCACCAACATTCACATGGAATAAGTTATCCAATTGAGGCTCCATATCCTTATTGTTTAAACCTTGGGAAGCCTAAAGTCTACAACTTCTTCACACTAAAATATTGCATGTAGGACATGGTAACAAAACTCATGCACAAAGGAGGGAAATTTAATGAAAACTATGATTAAACAATGCAATTCTTTGTAAAAATGACTGATTAACCAATTAATTAAACAATTAAAATTATGATATTAAATATTAGGTGCATCTAAATATGAACATAGAATGTCATAACAATCAAATCTAAAAAATTCAATTGAAAATTATGCAACCCACAAGTCAATTTTAGAATAATAAATCAGGGTTTTTGTGAATTTAACCTCTAAATTTATGTAATTCAATTGCAAATAAGATTTATGAGTGCAAAAATTAATGCTAAATTGCATACAAATCATATCTGAGATAATAAATCAAAAACAAGAATGAAAGAAGTCGAGTTCACCAAAATGTATTATAGTTTGTAATTTGGAATTGAGGTTTCAATTAAGATAATAAAAACACTAACAAGCCAAATTAGCCAACACATTGAAAGAGAGGTGAATCCAATAGATCTAACCATAATCCAAATAGGGAAAGGGCTAAAATTTTGATTAGATTCACTGATTATTATGTTACCGTCTTTCTTAGTTGAAATTGGAAGGTAATTGTGAAATTAGGATAAAAATGAATAATTGAAGTAAATTGTCAAAATTAGACTGCTATAGATTTCCCACAAAGCCACAAAACTGAGATCTAAGCAAAAGAAGATGTTTAGAACCTATTCCTATAATTTCAACCTGGTTTTTTGGGATTGGGTAGTACAGATTTGCCTTGTTCCTCTAAATTTCACTCTATCAAATGCTAAACTTGTTTGTTGGCGTTGACTCTATTGGAATCCTTGAGTGCAGCTTCTGAATCTATTTCCTGCATACAAAAAGAGAGGGAAAGATGTTGTGGATAGGATTTTGCCTTAGGTCAAACCCTCATTTAATAATTAACCTTGAAATAGAAATAGTAATTAAAATAGAAATTGCAACAAGTTACTTTCCTTTTGAGGGAAAGGCCAAATTTGAAGTAAAATACCTGTAATTAAAATGTATACTTGGATGAAGTTTTGTTTGATCCTCGGGCAAGGGTTTTAGGGATGTAGTGTCCCTCCTAGACTTACATTTTGATTCATGATTCAATAAACTTATCTAGACTTATGATGATGGCTATGACTTTATTTCTATGTAGTAGAAATTTATGATGCTACATGGACAAAAGCTATATTGATGACTTTTGATGATCTATGTGATGGATGATATGTTATGATTACTCGATGGATGGTATTTCTTGATGGACTTATATGTAATCGATATTCTTATGTGATTTATATGATTTCATGATATATGATGATGATACTAACCCTGCTTCATGATGATGATTTTATAAGATGTGTTTGTATTGGGTGACTATCTTCATGAAAGGGATGATGCCTTATCACTCATCATGAGCATGATAAGGTGTTGTGATTCTCTTTCACTTGCCTGCTACTATGATGTTGTGTGTATATGTTCTTTTGCATTTATCGGTGGATGTAGGATTGCAGGTACTGGACATCGACTCCACCTAGTCTCACAAGTCTGAGCATGTCCTAATCCCAATAGCAGTTGTTGGAGATGACTTGGTTTTCCCTCACCTACTCATGGTCTAGTATGTTCACCTTGTCAATCTTGTCAGGTATAAGTGTTGTCCAGTCTTGAGTCAGTATCTCGTTCTATCTATGTGCAGTTGGTTATGTGTGTGTATGGTTTATCATGGATTGGATTAATTATCCTATGGTTGGATAATGTTTATTTAATTAATTAATTAATGTTGAGTAATAATTAATAAAGATAATTAATTAATGGATATTTGATTTATTGTTATTGAATTTATTAATGTTTGATTTATTAATTAATTGGTTTATTTTGGATTTAATTGATTGTTGTTTATTTAATTGATTTATTGACTATTGTTTTATTTAATTAATTTTATCCTTTGGTTTTATTTATTGATGATTGATTTATTTTAATTTATTTTAGATATAGTTGTTAAGTTGATTTTGATTAATTAATAATTATAAAAGTATAAAGCCTGTTTCTATTTCTACAGTCTTAAAAAGTAATAATATTATTATTTTGCTTTTACTATGCTTGGGAGGTGTAAAAATAAAATAAAGTTGATTTTACCTACCCTCCTAATTGATTGGGTGAATTTGGAATAATGGTAAGAAATATAATAAAATATTCTTACCTTGGAACTATATAAGATAGGTAAGAAATATTGATTTTTGGATTATTTTGATTGGTTGGGATTTTTGCATAGTTTGTTTTGTATTTTCTATTTATTTGAAATTTCTATATGACTGTCGGGTTACCAGTCGGTAGGATTTTTGATTGAAGCTTTGAGATTTTGGGTTGGATCTTGGTTTGCATTTGGATTTTGGAAGCTTGGATTGTGGAAGCTCTTCTTCAATTTTCATCCTTGGATTTGCGATCTCCAGGTTGGAGTTCTTCCATTTTTTAGATTTTTTGAAATTTTGTCTTCTTTGTGTCTTCCCGTGAAAATGATTTATTTGTGATTGTTGAATGGATGGGGAAAAGAATGACAATATAGTTTAAATCCTTTGGAATTAAATGAATGAAATGGGGAAATTGCATATTTCTCCTTAAGTTTGAGTGAGATTCTTGAGTTGTTTTGTCTGTGTAAGTGAATGGTGGATAAATGCATATATGTATTTACTTTTTCTGTGTGTTTATAGAATGTTCTTATTGTTATTGAATGTTGATTTGGGTATTGTCCTCCTTGTGAACTTATGGTTGTAATAGGAGCTATTTTTCTATGTCTTGAGTGTTTCTATGACTATGTAAGAGCTCATGAAGCTCCTTGTGACTATCTGTGGCATATTTCAGTCTATTTTAATCATGTTGCAAGTGTGTTTGGGTGTTTGGAGTTGCATTTGTTAAGTCCATTGGGCCTATGCAGAGTTAGAGTTATCTCCCATGCACCTAGACTCCCAAAATGAAGTTTTGGCCAAGTTGCTTATCCACAGAGTTGCAAAATCATTCTTGTGAGTTGCATTTTATGCATAAACCATGTGTATACCCTTTCTGATGCTCATCCTACCTCCTATTCATGTCCTTGAGGTCATTTTTGTCTCCTAAGTCAATCTGGGCAGTTACTTTACCTTTCAAATCCTTCAAACTTGAGATATTGCATACTTTACCAGAAATGCCACCAAATCAACCAGAAACACTACCATACTAACCAAGAAATCCACCCTATCTACCATGAATGCTGGTATGCATACCAGAAATGCCATTGTTCTGACCCAAAGAGCTAACAAACTGACCAAGAGAGCTAACCTACAGACTGAGAAAGTTGACCTTTGTACCCAAAATGTTGACCAATGGACCAGAAACATTGTGCAATGAATCAAAAATTCTAGGCAGTGTCCCAGAAACACCATCCTACAAACCAAGAATGCCACTGTGCATACCAAGAGAGCTAAATTGCTCTGGAAGGCCCAAAATGGTCAATTTTAGTGTTGTAAAGTCCTAGTATAGATTGTGTGAATTCCTAGAGGCATGTGAAGTCTGTGTTGAGCAATTTTTATTGGTCCGTGATTTATATGATGTTTCATGATGTATTTTGTGCTTCGATAAGTGGGATTATTCCCTACCATTAAGGAGTTTCCTTATGCAGAAGTTGCTCTAGCAAGAGGTTCTTGCCTTGTTGTTTGAGGATTGCTTCTATGACTCCAGTGGGATGTTTTATACCTCGCTATTGAGGATTTGTAGTAGATTATGATGTGATTATGTTTCATGTTCTTTCTTTGGTACTATGCCTATGAGGAATTGGTGAAGGCCCTATGCTTGTAATGGTTCATATGTATGCTCTATGTGCAGTATGTGCTCAGTGATGTTATGCATTCTTGAAGGCCTTCTTGTGAACATTCTTTCATATGTTGTGATGTCATTTTATGTGTTACCCTATGGCTTGGTATATTATTAGGGGTAGTGGGCTTCCTTATGATGATTGGGGTCACATGAGTTAGGTTGCTTGGCACCTAGATCACTAGGGCACAATGGGAGTTTTCCTCTTTGTAATTCAGTGATAACATGTAATAATTGATTGGGTTGGGTTTCACCTAATAAGATAATTCTATTTGGTTGGTCCATATGAGATGGCAAGTCAATCTCCCTTGTACTCACATGGGTTGAGATGGCTCCACATTTCTATTAAGGGATTGTTTTCACTTTTCTTTTGCAAGGGTAGCATGTATGACTATCAGGAGTATGGATTTCTCTTCTTTCTGAGGATAGTATACATGTCTAATATGGGTGCATATTTACCTTCTTTGTGAGGCTATCATGTAGGAGCCTGACTAGTAAGGATGGCCATATTCCCTTATATATGAGGACAACATGTGATGGCACTCTATTCCTACATGTGACCATGTCCATATGCCATGGTTTTATTGTACAACTCTAGGAGAGTCTATTGTTGATTTCAGCCTTGTGTTGTCATGTGATTATTGTTATGTGGAGTTCATTATGTGCTATGTTGAGTCCCATGGTTGTTAGGTGTCAACCTAGGTCTTGAGTGAGTGTTGGAACCCCATGTCATCTCCTAGCATGAGGGGTCATTTGATGCCTTCTCTCATTGGGATATTCTTCTTTGGATGATGCATGCATGGACTTGGATTTCTATTATCTCTTCATGTGGTATATTGGAACATAACCTATGTAATGATGATTGTTATCATATGGTATGTAACTCAAAAGGTTGTAATTGTAAGGAAGCCATGTAATCAATATCTTGGAATATGTGTAATGAGACTTGTAGAAGATTGATTTACAAGTGAGATTATATAAGATAAGATTATTGTAAATGGTTATTCACGATGAATGTAATTTCTAGCTAGCAAGAATTAAATGATTGTGTATATCTTGTGGATGGTAGTGAATATAATAATGATCATGTATGCCTTGATGTGAAGGATGTTAATCCTTAGTGTCAGTTACTCTTGGGATATGCAAATGAATGAGTAGTTGCAAATTTGTATGGATTCAATGATTCTCTATTATGTGTTTGAATTATGGAGTTGAGTTATAACTGATACAAAGTTTCCCCATGATGAGAATGATATGCCCCCTCGAGAGATTGGATGAAAATGCTTGAAAAGATCACAAACAATCTCTCGATAAGAAAGAAAGGCTAGAAAGGACTAACAAGATAGGGTGACAAGCTCACGTAGAAAAAAGAATGACTCAAGAGGAATCAACATAATCATGTATATGTCTTAAAAGGCTAAAATTGATAGTTTTGTGATGAACATATGCTATCAATTGGATAAGTTGTTGAGAGGATTCACTCAAACAGGTGCCTTAGGGAAGACAAACTAAAACAAGGCTAGAATTGACAATTATATGATAAACATACGTTGCCAATTGGATAAGTTGTTGAGAGCATACACTCAAGTAGGGCCTCTAAATAGGATCAAGTGCAATGTGACAAATATATAAACTAGGATGCAATGCCATGTGATAGACATAAGCACTAGGATAGAGCCTGATGAGAAACACCATGTGATGGACATAGGTACCGCTAGGCTAGGATAGGATAAAATAAGCAACACAATGTGATGAACATGAGTACCAGTAGGATTGACACGATTAATTTGATTTGATGCAGGAGTACTTACCACAGATTGAGTCTAGAGAGGATTCCCTTTGACACAGTAGTTACAAATAGATTTGACTGTTGAGGACCACACCACGATCAAGGCAATGGGATTGAGATACATTATGTATATGCCTGAGATTTGGGCAAACACAAGACTGTTAACTGCTTTAGTGAAAAGATGGTCTCACAGGGTCTGGAAGAGGGGATAGATGAGATGATCCAGGGATTGGTCCTTCGGGAGCTTAGATTCCTTCGAGGCTAGCTAGCTCCAAGGGAGGGTCTTCATCATAGCTTTCTTGGATCCCATTTTGTATCAGTTTTTCTATGATGATGTAGACACCTTTGGGTGATTTTGTAGCCATATGAGATTTTGACATCATTGTATAATGACACTTTATTATTTTGATATATATATGAGATGATCCATCCTTACGACAATTATATGCATGTGTTCCTATGTGATGTTGTATAGGATTTATGATGATATGATATGATGCTTATGATATTGATGCAAATATGTACATGATGAAATGCAATATATTTTTATTCTTTTTCTAGGTTTATATGCAGATGAGTATATGGTAATGATATGATATGATTATTTATAGGATGAGATGCATGATGTGTTATTATTTTGGCATTTTATGTTTTTATATGAGAATGCAGATACTAACCAATGATATATGCAAGATGTGATGCGATTGTGATATCTATATGTATGTATGAAATGAGATATGCTAACATGTGATGATGCAAGTGAAAACTACAAGAAATGCAGATATTTTTGACATGTCATTATACTCAGTCATGTGATAGTAGGCTACACAGACTTAGGAAAGGACGGTGGAGGTCAATCAAGAAAGGGGGATGGAAGATAGAAGATATAGAAGTGAAAGAGCTTCTTGTGCTTTATCATCATTGAGATTTATTATGGCAAAGAGGTTATGACCATCTAGGTATAGGTTCGACCCAAGAAGTCATTGTACCCATTTGCATGGAGATCAGACAGTCGCAAACAAGGAATGCCCCGATTCACACTAGACTCACAATATCCTCATATCCTTGGACAAGCCATAGCATTACTAAGAGACAATCCACAAACAACAAAATAACAAGTGAACTTACCCCATCCTCGCCTTTCTAGTCAAAGACATCCTGGAAAAGCTAAAAGACATGTCACCAAAAATATTAAATCAAAAGAAAACCAAGACTTGACACCAACATACAATGAAATCCTCAAGTTATTTGTGTTTCTTACCAAATATGTTAACATGTTTGATTTGGTCACAATGTTATCATCCTAATAAAGGACAGATAATGTTGAAAACCTTGTTGTTGCCAAAGTCTACTGAAAGATTTGATTTGTTGAAAGCCTTTTGTTGCTTGTGTCTCATCTGAAACTGACTGAATCCATGAAACTGATACTTTATTACGAAGAAGATCAAAACTTTATTACGGATTGTCGATGCAAATGACTTCTTATTGCGGATTGTGGGGGAAAAGGAGGAATAATAAGATGATGTTCCTAAAAACATGTGATGCTCAGGGTACCACTTCCATCACTAGATTTAGGATTTTTCCCTAGTTATAGATTGGACCTAATTTATTATGGAAGGAAAGGGTGAAAAGGAAGTTTTATTATCAATGGCTAACCAATCTTACGGAGATGAATAACAAGCCATGATGGGAATGGGTAAATTTACTGGGAAATGAAAGGTTGTGAGTGTGTGCAAACTGAAAGTGTGGGATTGAATCCTAAAGGAGGAAGGAGAAGAGTCTCTACACATGGCCTCTATAACTCAGTTTTCACCATGGTACTCGCCTAGCCACCGAATTGGTTTTCACCATTGGACAAATTTATTTCTCTTTACTTTTTTTGATTTTTCAAAAAAAAATTGTCACAAGGTGCTTGTTTGCCAAGTTTTCACCAAGTAACGATTTTTTTTTATTAATTTTTTTTTTTTTTTTTTTGTATTTTTAAAATTGGGATATTCTGAAGAGCTATGTGTAAAACCTATGGAGATGAATGTTGTTGATAGGATCTTCAAAAGGTTCTCCATCTGTTGTTGAGAGCTGATATGCACATGATCCATAGACTGTTATGATGATGTAAGGACCAAGCCAATTTGGTTCGAACTTGCCCTCTTTCTCTCTGTCTTGCTGATTCTTAGGATTTTCTCTGAGAACCAAATCACCCACCTCAAATGTGTGAGGCTTTACCTTATGATTATAGTTGTGTTGTTCCTTGACTGAATGATATGTTTCTCCCTTGATTGTCTTCCTTGATGAAGGAACTAAGATAGTATTACTAATGTGTGGACTATGTAGGCCCATATGTGTGTCACCTAAAGAAGTTTGGGCATCCCTGACAACAAATTCCTTCGAGGAAGTTCCATTAAAGGTCCATGATGTATCGTCAGAAGGGAAAGGATGTGCAGAACAAGTGGATGAGTTATGAAGGCTTATGATTGCGAAAAGAAGTGAAAGTAGCATGGCATGATGGAGACTTAGGATCAACAAGTATGTTTTTTGACTTAAAATTGTAGAACTTTTGCCCCCAATTATTTTGATATTAGGGGAGATCAACTCTTGTTATTTTTTCTTCATAGGATTTTTATCCTTGACTTTGATTTTTGCATAGTCCAATAGCTTTTGATTTGGATTTGGACTAAAGGACTTTTCTTTGTTTTTGACTTTTAGATTTTTCTTTTCAAGGCTTGATTTTTTATCCCCAATAGGTAAGGACTTTTGTAATTCATGTTGATCCAAGTCTAGAAGTGGAGTGGAAATGGAATGAGTGGATAAACTGGTAAGGCTATATGATTTCTCAAGAGGTTTGATGATATATTCAATAGATTATTTGTTGGAAACACTCTTAGGACTATTGATATCAAGATCTGCTTGCATCACTAGAGGAGATTTGCATTCAGACTTAGTAGCCACAACACTAGGTGGTTCACACCCAATTCCTTGATATTTCAAATTGTTTGTAGAATGTTCCTATCGACTAAATGTCTTAGGAGATAGTGGGAGTTGATCAACATGAAATATATACTCACCACATCCCATGTCTTTGACCTTGAACTTTTCTTTGATCTTTGTTTGTTTGGATGTAGAAGCTTTCAATTATTCAGGATCAACATATGTTGAAGATGGAATAGCTTCTCAATTGAATGGGATTGTTATTTCTGATCTAGGTCGCAGGTTATTGCAATATATGAACGGATTTAGATCACCTTTGATAGTCACTTCAACTCTATTATGTGGGAACTTGATACATTGGTGATATGTTGAGGGAATGGCTCTCATTTTGTGAATCCATGGACATCCCAAGACTATATTATATGTGAGCTCTAAATCAAGGACTTGACATACCACATCCTTTGTAACTGACCCAACTCTGAGAGGTAAGGTGATTGTGCCCTTGGATGAGCACTCTTCATCATCACATGCTTTAATGGTGATTGCATGTGTATAATTCACAACCTTTTCAAAATATCCCAATTGCTTAATAGTGTTCAATGTAAAAATGTTCAAACCTATTCCTCCATCTATCAAGACTCATTTTATTCTATTTTTATGGAGAAAGAATTCAATATGTAGAGGTGCATTATGAGGCTGGGTTATGGATGCATCATCAACTTCTATGAATGTAAGGCTATGCAGAACAAAAATGTATCCCACCATGGCTTGAAATCGGTCCACGTTCAGATCAATGGGTATGAAAGTTTCTCTCGATACTTTATCAAGGATAGTTTTATGTGAAGGGGATATGCATAAAAGCTCAAGAGGGCAGGTGTTTTCCCTAGATGATCTACAAGG
Organism: Cryptomeria japonica; assembly: GCF_030272615.1. Lineage (NCBI taxonomy): Eukaryota > Viridiplantae > Streptophyta > Pinopsida > Cupressales > Cupressaceae > Cryptomeria > Cryptomeria japonica. The sequence continues at coordinate 547,546,128 of NC_081410.1, forward strand.
TCATACTCATTCTTGGTGGATGATGAGGTTGTGATCTTAGATGGAACACCTTGCAAGGTGACTTTACCTTGATGGGTTGTGACATTACATTAACAGGTTTCATTTTTAGAAGATGAGGAATATGGTCCAATGCCTTTTAAAACAACCTTACTCCTTTGGGTAGACCCTTCAGGAGTTTTCTCCTTTATAATGATAGTAGAAACATGATTGTCCATTGAAATGCGATTAATAGTAGAATCGTAGTCATAGGGCATCTTGGTATTGTTACCCATTTTTGCTTACAAGCTCAATCAGGTAGAGCTTTGGTGCTTAAGTTTTTAAAGAGGTACATCTTTAGCCTATTTGTGTTACTTATGTGTTTGAAGAAGAGGTTTCTGAATGTGTATAGTTCAAAATTTAACTTCATAAGAGTCAAAAGTATAGAAAGGAAGGAAAATATTTATGGAAAAGAAGTATTTTATTAAATTCAAACACATTTGTCTCACACAAGAGCCATGAGACTAGCAATACATAGCTAACATATGAAAACAAAACATGTACATGTATGTATAAATGTAGAAGAAGAAGCATGATAGGGATGAAACTAGTCATTGCTTGAATGACTAGTGAGCTTGGTGAAGTCCTTGAGTGTTTGTGGTTGTCTTGTCCTTTGTTGTTGTCCTATCCTTCGTACCTACATAGAAATATGCAATGAGTTAGAACTTTTAGTTCTAAGCAATGGTTTATTACATTCATATCATGTACATTGATGCATGCATGCAAATGCATAGCTAACATATATCAGATATGTATAATCAATTTCATGGGAGAGAGATGCAAGGGATATCAGATCAACATGCCTCAATATGAGAAACAAATGTTGAGTATGAAAAAGAACATATGTTTTTATCTAACTTGTTTTGTTCATGTGCAGGAACAAGAAAATAATTGTGTGTTGGTTGTAAATTTTATGTATGAGTGGGATTAAATGAGGGCTCCCACAAGGGTTGAGCCCAACTCATAAGTTAATTATAGAATGCAATCAGACTAAGCTGGTGAAATATTATTGAGATCATTCAAATATCAAGCATAATGAGACATTAAAGGGACATGTACATTTCATGAAACCTTTTGTTACATCAAATAAAGTCAGCAATCACAAGTGAGTCATTTTATGCCTGTATAATAGATGTGTGAAACTTTTCTTCTGTATTTTTATAATAGTACTGAAGAAAGTTTAGAAAACCCCATGCCATAAGGGTTTCCTAGAATTTCCTCACTACTAGTATGAGATACTTATTGTAAACAATAGGAGCTGCAAAATAAGTGAACAAAGTGAATGTGGTCAGCTTCAAGCAACATGATTGCAGGCATATATGGAGATCGGTCAATGAGTACAAGTGACAAAGTTAATCTGCTCTGAAAGCCAAACATAACAATCATAATCATCTTAAAAGAATAGATCATATCCACTAGAAGGTCTTCTATCACTAATATTAGTCTAAGTATCAAGAAGTCAAATCACAGGAATCTAGTACAACGATTGGAGCAAAAACAGTCAAAAGATTTAGTAAAATCATTGTCCATGTGTCATGGACTTGGAGAATCAATTTGTAAACACACGTTGATATTTATCATTATAAAGCAGTGAATGAGTATCCATCAAATCAAAGGGATCATTTTTTACAATAGCACGGAGATTATCAGCAAGACACAAATCTCTATCAAAGCAAGATATTGCTGACAAAGTCAAAATAGTGATACCTACACAATGCTATAAAGCAATATACAGACATTAATATCAATAAGATGTTGTCACAAGACACATATGTTGTCAAGGAAAACAATCATCTAAAATAGTAGTAGCCCAAAACATGAAATTCATGGAGTCCTTTGACTGATGATAGAATCAAACTCAAAGCCAATGGGCATATACATTGAACAAGGGCTAGTATAGAGTCACAACAATGAGTAAAGAGCATTAATTGCTACAAAGCAGTCCTTTGGCAGTGTGGACGCAATCATAGAATGGCAGTGATCAGTCATGCTACTTTCAAAACACTGCGGCCATGATACAATAGCATTGCTTTTGGCAATGAATATCAAAGGCAAACCTGAGAAATGATCAAGATATCGCATCAAGCAATGTGCAAAACAAAGTGTAATAGCTATTGTTACTCAAAAAGAAGCCCTTAATGATAGTCATGGTGAGAATTTAGTAACACAAGGCCATTCAAGCTATAGTTTAAGCAAAGAACAATGACCTCTATGGGCGGAAAAAGATATATCAGAATCCACTATGTAAAGGTATGAGTACAATACTAATGAGATAACTCGGTCTAAAAGATCAAAAGGACAGTCCCAGGTAGAAGTTTTGAATGACTGTCACAACAATTATAAATAATATACAATAGAACAAAGCCTATACAAAGCATTATGAAGGCATAAACAAAGCCTACACTTTGAGTACAATGGGACTATTCATCGTCTAATAGTGAAGGAATCAATATCAATGCATGAAGATAAGTATCTACAAGAATCCATAGCAATGGGTGGGCACAAAATCCCGAGGGCAACATATTAGTGAAGTTCATCAAGGATTTTACTTCAATCTAAGACAAATAACCTTTATAGTGGCAACCACATGAAGATAATGGCGTTGAATATAAAAAAGAGATTATGGATCGGTTTTGATAGAGATTCCAAAGAATGTAAACCCAACAACCATAGAATAACAATAGATCTGGAGCAGAGACCTTACTAGTATCTTCCTTGTCAAGAAATATTCATCAAATCTCAAAAACAATGGCCATCAAAATGCATTCAAAGCTTGAAACCCTAACATTCTCACATGGCAGCATACTCAGAAGCGACAGAGAGAAACACAGATAAAATGATTGCATTTCTTTTGTTAGGGTTCCCAAACCCTAATAGGGTTTGATGAATACAAATGTTGTTTTTCTTTTCATATTGGTCGTGGTTTTTGTTTATTTGACCTTTGTATTTCTCTTAAAGTGTTTGATTAACACTTATTTGACTTTAGTCAAATAGGCCTTTAGGGTTTTTATTAAATTCCCTTAGTTTTGCATTTATTTTCAAATTGTAAATCTTCATTTAAGTGATAAGAATAAATCACTTTAAGTGAATGATATCTTGAAAATGGAATAATAGGGGATGTCATACATTGAGTCTTAAAAGCATAAGACAAAGAAAATGTCTTTGTTAGCCTTAGTGTTCTATGCATGTTTCTAGGAGATAAGTGAGGTGACTTGTCAACACACGGAGTTAAAATAGGTGATTGGTCATATATTTGTCAGTTTGAGTCCATTTAGAGAGTCCTAGGGGGGACGAGTTTCAGTCAAGGAGGCTTTTTAGGGGTCTAATTGTTGGATTCTTTCAGTTGCATTCCTAATTTTGAGGGATTTTTAGTTGCATCCAAGCCAAAGAGTTTGTGTTCTTTTTTACTTCTCTTTTTGCAGTTTAAGAGAAATGATCTTTCAGTTAGGGCCTGATCTTGAGGAGAGGCTTAGAGTTGTGACAGCATATCATTCTTGGAGCCAAAATCAATTTGAATTTTGGGAAGCTTTTGTATAAGGGACTATTTTTCACTCTTTTTTCTCCAGTTCTGGAGTTTGTACTTGTGTAGCAGCAGATATTCATACTCTTGTAACTCATTTCTCATGAGTAATTTTCAGATTTTGTAAGCAGTTTTACAGATTTGGAATGCAGATAACTCCTATTTCTCAATAAAAAAGTTTGTTCTCCTTCTTATCATTTCTTGGTTTTCAAGTGTTGTTTGTGATATTTATGGTGAAACATCGTGTTATCCTTTATTTTATCATATTCCTTCAATGTTGAATGTTGAGAGTGTTATGTCATAATGCAGGTCTGTGTTAGTGTTTTTCTCATTGTTTTGGATCAAAACTGTGAGAACCTCATTGTTCTCCTTTTTGTATACATTAGAAATTCAGAGCCTTTCATAAGAATCATTTTTGCAGGCATAAATAAAAAAGTTGTGAGATTGTACAATTTCAATATTTGAGCTTTTTGTGAGTTTGAAAGCATTTTTACCATTGGTAGATCACCTTAGTAGTCTAATTTTTAGTTTTCTGCATATCTTCTTATCCATTTTCCAATCATATTTCAGTTAGTTTTAGGTGATCAAATAGGAAGTTGGCCTATAATCCAAAGGTCTACTCTCCCAATAGGATACCCATAGCCTGAGAGTAGTCCAATGTGTCATGAGATTGCAGGAAATTCAAGCTTGCATTGGGTGCAAATCCCCGTGACAACAGGTATAATTAGCTTGATTATCTGTAGTTTTTTTCTTTTCCTTTGTCATGTTTAGGAAATGGCTCCTTGAACATCGCATGTTCTTCATTGGAGGTGTAACCATCAACTTCTATGTCGCCCTGTTAATGAGATCCTGAATGATATTCTTCAATCCGTGACAATTTCTAGTTAAATGCCCTTTGCTCTTATGATATTCGCAATATTCATCATCATTCCATCAATTTGGTTTTACTTTGGGCTCATATGGTAGATTATCTGGTAGTGTTATGATCTTGTTTGTCACTAACTTCTTGAATGATGTTTCAATTGGTTCTCCCAACGAAATGTATTTTCTTCGAGGTTTTGATTGCCTAGAACTTGCACTGAGGAAAGTAATCTTAGGTTTTACAACATTTGCATCTACTGCCCCATCATTGACTATGTTCTTATTCTTGTTCCAAAAGCGGGGTTTGTCTTTCCCATTTGATTCCTCTTTCTTCTCTTTGAATATCTTAATGACACCTTGTTCGATAAGGACTTTTTCTATTGCCATTCCTTTCTCAATGACCTCTTTGAAGGTAGACAAACAAGCCTTTCTTAGCTCATATCCAATATCCTTATTGATGTTTTGAGTGAACATTTCTACCATTTGTTTTTGCGGGATATCACAAGAGCATCGACTAGCAAGACCTCTCCATCGCTGTAAAAATGAAGATAAAGATTCTCCATTTTTTTGATTAGTATTGCACAAGGTAGCTACTGACACATCTGTTTCAATGTTGTATGAAAGCCCCTGCTAGATCACCCCATGACTTAATTCTAAGTGGAAGTTGGGAGAACCATTCCATTGCTTGTTCACCTAAGCTTTGTGGAAACAATCTCATCAAATATGTTTCTTCTCCTGCTACCTCAATGCAAGTTGTGAAAAACTTGTTGGCATTTTTTATGTTTATGTTGTGATTGTCATTAATGGACACACACTTGCTTTGAGATCACTTTTTGTATATATGAGTTATGCTCAACCGGTATTTGTTCCAAACCGGTATTGCATTATAGTCTATAGGCTATCGGTGTTTTGCAGAAAGTGTTTACCGATCTCAAGCAGTATGGAGACCTCAAGCGGTTCGAGGATCTCAAGTGGAGCGAAGAAACTGAAGTGGTAGTTATCATTTTCCTAGTCTTCATTTTTGGACAACCGGTAATTGGTTTAATGTTTGAACTGGTATTACTCTGTGATGAGGTACCAACCGGTAATCGGTAAAGTTGTATGAACCAGTAATACTCTGTGATGAGTTACAAACCGGTATTTATGTGATGAGTTACCATCCACCGACACTTTGACGGTGATTTGTGCCATGTTATCAAATGTGTCTAGATGCAATGAACCTAGGAACTTGCAATGTAATCCTATTGGACCGACATGAAATCAAATTCTTTTTTAAGGACATCATGTCTAAGGTTTTGCAGGTGTGTGGCTGTTAGGGTTTTTGGTGGTTGATGAGTTTTTGTATGTGCGATCTTAGAAGAGAAGATCAAGTCTGTGTGCTATAACAGAGTGTGGATTTACTAAAGACTGAAGTAATGTTGAAATGCATTAGCAATGAGCTATCATGGATCTAACCAAGCGGACTGTGCTATTTGCTAGATCATTCACTTGTTGATTGCTCACATCTTCGACAAGTCTGAAACCCTTAATCGGGTAGGCCCAGAAAAGCCTTTGTAAATCCTCTAACAAGGTGGTTCACATCTGTGGATCTGAAATCCTCTCACAAGGTAGTCTTTAATTGGACTTATCTCCTAACAAAGATTGAGATTCCTAACATGATATGTTCTAGTAAAGAACATTGTATGACCTTAACCGATCTGGTTACTATTTTGCAGATAGTTACTTGTGAGTTTCATCTCACCGTGGTTTTTCCCATTTGGGTTTCCACGTCAAAATCTCTTCTGTTATAGTGATTGTGCTTCTATGGGTGAATGCCTTATTTGTTGTTTGGTTTGCATTTGTGTTAACCGGTTTGTTAGTTAAATTTTTATATCGGTTTACTGCTAAACTATTAAAGTGTTTAAGTTCAGTATTTTTTGGTATACTAATTCACCCCCCCCTCTTAGTATTCATTAAAATTGTCTTATGTGTGCCTTAGGATCCCCTTTGCCTTTGTACTTATCAAATTTCAGTGTAAAAAAATATCAAGGGAAGGGAGGAATTAGAATGATTCTATCAAGTGGGTAAGGACATATATCCTTCATTGTGTATTGTTGCTTTGGTGTATTCATGTCTGCCATTTGCTTTTGCAAATCCTTGATTTGTTGTTGCAAGTCATTCTTAGGTGGAGTCTTTTCTCTTTGAGCTAGTCCCATGCTTGAGCCACCGAGCAGAGGAGGAGGGATACAATGCATGTATGGATGGTATTGATCATAGATGTGCTCAGATGGAGGAGGGACATAGTTGTAGCTTGCATATGGACCACTTGTCATTGTATTGTAGTGAGGAGCACTAGGTCTAGGACGATACATGTCATGACCATGAAGATGGGAGGTATCATAAGAGTGATCTTGAGTATTTCCCCCAAATCTGACACAGGGTCTCCTCATGTCATGATTTTGAATATTCTCTTGAGTGTAATTTATACATTGGTATGATCTTGGGTATCATCATGAGCATGTGTGATGGTAGTTCTTCTCCATGGGAAAGGATAACTATGGGGTTGTTCATGAGCATTCCTAGTAAAATTGGCATGAGAATGAGTGTATGTGTTTGGATTTTCAAGTTTTTGAAATAGGGAGGAAGGTGACTCAAGCACGAGACAGTCTTTCTTACCACCATTATTAGGCCTCCTTTGTCTTGTATTTACATGATTTATTTGGTTTGTATCATCCTCCAAAATTTGTGACATATCAAAATCATGGGGTAATCTTGTTCCACTTTGTGCCATGACTTGGAAGAAATATTGTCTATCCCTCTTCATGATTTCTTGAACCAATTTATTAAAATGGGGATCCATGATAGTTTCCTCAACTTTTGTAGAATCCACATATGCATTGGCATTGTCATTATCAGTTCCATTGTTGTTCTCATTGTTCTCATTGTGCTATTTGCTAGATCATTCACTTGTTGATTACTCACATCTTCGACAAGTCTGAAACCGTTAATCGGGTAGGCCCAGAAAAGCCTTTGTAAATCCTCTAACAAGGTGGTTCACATCTGTGGATCTAAAATCCTCTCACAAGGTAGTCTTTAATCGGACTTATCTCCTAACAGAGATTGAGATTCCTAACAAGATCTATTCTGGTAAAGAACATTGTATGACCTTAACCGGTCTGGTTACTATTCTGTAGATAGTTACTTGTGAGTTTATCTCACAGTGGTTTTTCCCATTTGGGTTTCCACGTCAAAATCTCTTGCGTTATGGTAATTGTGCTTCTGTGGGTGAATGTCTGATTTGTTGTTTGGTTTGCATTTGTGTTAACCAGTTTGTTAGTTAAATTGTTATACTGGTTTACTGCTAAACTGTTAAAGTGTTTAAGTTCAGTATTTTCTGGTATACTAATTCACCCCCCCCCCCTCTTAGTATTCATCAATTGGTATCAGAGCCAGCCTTTCTATAAGTTTAACCACTTGGAAAGAGATATGGGGGAATACATTGTGAGGGAACTTACTCATCAGCTCACTTAGTCTGAGAAAGCCTATGATGAACTCAAAGTCAAGTATAAGGCCTCTCTGGCAAAAATGAGAGAGCATGCTGAGAAACTGATGGAACTAATTGAAAATAGTTCCTCTGATGAAGTGGATATGGATGCCCTACTTGGAGAAGTTGAAAAATTGAATGAGTCTAATGCCAACCTAAGAAGGGAATTGGAAGGACTAACTATCAGGATGTGTCAAGAGCTTGAGAACTGGATGAAAGTTGAAGATCTGGTAAAAGACAAAGATCATGAGATCTCCAAGCTGAAGCAAGAAATCAGTGCACATACTGCTCATCTCCAAGAAAGCAAAGTGGAAAAAGAAGAAATGCAAGGTGAACTAAACTTGGCTATTTCTGAGAATGCAACCTTGAAAGATTCCAATGCTGCTATTACCAAAGAACTCACTGAGTCAAAGGAAATACTTACCAAATTCAATAAGAGCACTGTTAAGTTAGAACAAAAGCTTGAATCAGCAAAAACAGTAAAGAATACCACTGGACTTGGTTTCTCTGAGAATGAAGAAGGTGAGACCTCTGGAGCAAAAGATGTAGCATCAAAGAAGAAACCGACATCAAAGGATAAAGGTAATAAAAAGTTCAAACTTGTTTGCTTTAATTGCCTCAAGGAAGGACACACCGTCAATGTATGTAGAAACAAGGCTTACAATAATTTTCCTTACTTTTTAAACAATAAGCCTAGATCCAATAGATTCAATGGAAATTGTTATGCATGCAACAAGTTTGGGCATAGAACATCTGAATGCAGGTCTGTCATGCACAACACTGGAAGGTATCCTCAAAGGAGTCAAGGAGGTTTTCTTGAACCCTCTGGGAACCAGAATCCTAACCGGTTTAATACCTACAATTATGAGTCAAGAAGCAATGGCTATCAAGCGGCAACTGGATGGAGAGCAACCTGTTTGATTTGTCATGGTAGTGGTCACACTATTGCAACATGCAGAAGGAAGAATGGAAACATGAATAATGGACCTTGGAGAGCACCTGGAATGATTTTCTATCATTGCAACAAACTGGGTCATACAGCAAGATTCTGCAGAACGAGAAAGAATATATCAGATGATATACCGGTCACTTCAAAAGGAATGATTGATGTTAAAACTATTCAAACAGATATGAAGAAAACTTGGAAGAAGAAGCCAAAAGAAGTGTCTCAAGAAGAACCGATTTCTGCACCTAGTGTGGAAGACGTTGAACCAGCAAACTAAGCTACAGAAAGGCTTAGGGGGAACAAATCAGTGAAACTTTTCGAACCCCCGATTTACATCGGTAAAAGACCTTAACTAGCATGTGATACCTATCAATTGGCAGAAGACCCGAAATGATAAAAGGCAAATTAGGGTTTACGCCCTAATAGTGGAGCATTTATTATGGTATGTGAAGAATTCATTTAAAAAGGGATTTTCAAGTCATTTTCACTTATCAATTTTTGAGTGAAGAAGTTTTCAAGTGTAGAGCGACAAAAGGCAATTTGTCTTGCAATTTGGAGAGATTTAAAAACCTTGAAGAAGAATCTAAAGATTTCATCAATCGGTCAAGTGTGGAACTCAAAGCGGTAATCCAGCAACTGAAGTAGTGAGTGACGAAGCGGAATTTGCAAGCCCTAAATCTTGACTTTTGAAGGTATTTTTTGAGTTTCTTTGTTTATCATGGCTTCACCATAGCACTCTAGTTCTAGTGCACCCATTGATTTAGTTGATTTCATACAATGGAAGGCAAAATATAATGCCCTATCCCAAATACCCTCTAGTATTATAGTGGAGGAAGGTATTTCAGATTACATTGACTATAAAATTGAAGACCTAGGATCTCTAGTGATCCATTCTCAGTTAAGTTTGTTCTGTGGGAAGGACAAGAAGATCAAATTGGAATTTAGCATCTTGGAAAAGAAGAAGCTTCACAATGCAGTCTATTTCCTTGAAGAATTCATAGATGATCACATCTGCATCATTCTAAGTAGAGTGCATGGTGAAAAAATGTATTTGGAGCGGGCACATGACATCACACTAGAAGCAATTCATGTCGTCATCGGTTTTTGTAACGTTGGAGAAGTGCCAGCCCTAAGGAAGATCAGCAAGACCAATATGACCAAGCTCACTAGTTCTATGAGCGACCAACGGGGAATGACCATAAATACCATCAAGGACAATCTGGTCAAATTTGCCTGCATGGTGATAGGTTACCGAACATTCTATGCTAGCAGGATCAACTGTCTCTGCTGCAACGGTAAATGCTGGGTACAGGATGATTATGGAAGATGCCTCGTTTGATTTATGCACCTGTATGCAAAGGCAACTCCTGGTGAACCTGAAGTCAATAAAACAGGACAATGCCTTGAGATTTAAATTCGAACAACTATTGGTCAGATTGTTCTTATACTTCCAAGGCTACTTTCCAGGAGTCGGTGATATTCAGTGGTCTGTTGACCAACCGATTTCAAAGCAAATCAGGGAAAGTCAACAAGTGGTTGGAACCGGTTACCCTAAAGTTCGGAGCAAATAATTTGATGAGTTTAGACACAAGATGAGCCAAAGGGTGAGAATATCCAATGATATTGTCAACAAATATGAAGAGGACATCTCCTTTATCATCAAAGTAGATGAGTGCATAATGGAGGTTGTTGAGCCCAGAAAGGAAGAAGTGGAGCCTATGGGTTATGAGGTAATGTATGACATGCTAGATGGGTATGCTTCTACCCTACTTGCCTCACCGCTTGATCCTAAAAAGAAGAGAATTGACACTTATCTGGAAAGGTTTACACCAGTTGAGGAGCCCTCAGTGAAGAAAGGAAAGGCAGTGCCATCTGTATCGGCACTGGTTACTCTAGCGAGTCCTAAAGTGACCAAGCGGTCACCGGCAAAGAAGAAACTGAAAGTTGCTCCTACCAAAGTCTTTGAGAGAAATCGGAAAACAAAAAGCAACACACCAAACTCATAAGACATTGTATCTGAAGAACCACCTAAGAAGAATAGGTAAACGAGGAAGAAGACAAAGGCAACCAGCAGTAAACCGACATCATCAGCACTGGTAAATATTGATATCTCCTCTTACAAACCTTTGACACATTGTCAAAGAACCATTAAGAATATTAAGAGGAAAGTGCTGAGTGACTTAGTAGATTATTTTGATGATTTCAATGATAATGAGAAGGAGGAAGTAGAAAAGGAAGTCATTCAATATTTATATATTAATGATCAGTCACCATCAGAAATTAAATATGTGATGCCAAATTCTTTATATAATTCTTTGGACTTGACAAATGGTGCATTGCCATAGAAAAAGAATAGGAAATAAGAGAGGAAATATTTGCACAATATTTTCCTGATGCGTCCAATTTTGAACTCTATGAAGTTATGGAAAAATATAAAGGCCTCTTCTTTATGTGAAGAAGGAGACTCTTGTTGTTAGAAGGGAAAGTCCCTGAGATGGTAAAAGATACCCACTCTCATGCTCAAGATGCTTTGAGATTGCATCAAGTGTCTGAAGCCAACAAAAAAGTTGAACAAGAATCAGAAATTGCAAAACCGGATAAGTGTATAAAAGTGAGGGAGAATAGATCATTGAGAAAATGGACCCCATTGATGTTGATGCCTTGAATTGTGAAGATGTTACCCCTGATACACCATCAGAAATGGAAGGATAGGAGAAACAGGATGAGGAGAAGAGAAAGGAGGAAGAGAAGAGGAAACAGATAGAAGATGAGAAGAAGCAAAAGGAAGAAGAGAAGCAAAAGGAAGAAGAGAAGAAGAAGGAAGAAGAGAAGAAATAAGAAGAAGAGAAGAAACAGGAAGTGGAGAAGAATAAGAAGGAAGAAGAGAAGAAATAGGAAGCGGAGAAGAAGAAGAAGGAAGAAGAAAGGAAAGAAGAAGAGAAGCGGAAAGAAGAAGAAAGAAAGAAGGAAGAAGAGAAAAGAAAGAAAGAAAGAAGTTGAGGAGTAGAAGAAGACAGAAGAAGATAAGCAAAAAGACAAGGAAAAGGAGGAAGCGACAAAAAGTGTACATGCAAAGACCCCAAAGGCAACCGGTGGTAAAGCCAAACTGGCTGACATCACCAGTCCCATTGACCTCCAGTCTGCAAATGAAACGGAGCTACTACAAAGCATTAAGCTTGCTCAAGAGCGATTGGATGCACTATGGAGGAAAAAGGAGGAAGATGTGATTCAAACTATGGTGGAAACTCTCACCAGTTTGATTCCTGGTACCAGTCTCCCAAGTATCGATTCCACTCTAGCTCAATTGAAGCTCTTATGCACGGTTGTAGAGGACCAAGTGCAATGTCTAGAAGATGTTGTCAAAGCCAATGCAAAAAAGAAGCATCAAAAGGCTCTGAACACTGCCTTGGTGAAGAAGTTGAATGAGCTCTGACCCGATCTACAGAAGGCACAGAAGGACATTAAAGATGTTCTAGATGAGGGGAATCTACTAGTCAGCAAGATATGTCAACCCCATCTATTATGTGATGATGTGCTTGCTCAGAAAGACAAACTACAAACTGATTTGCAGATATTCATAAGCACCTTCAAGACACCATATGATTCCTTTACCACTTATGGGCAAACCGTTCACCGATTTCAACTTCAGGATGCAAGAATTGAGTTGGAGGTCAGCAATCAAACTAGGGATTTGCAAAAACTACAACTGGTTCTACTACCAAGACTGCAAATACTTCAGAAATGCTATCTCAATCTGGATGCCTTGACGGTTACTCAAGAGACGAGTACCTTGGATGCCATGGAGGAACAGGTATCCCAGATGCAAATGGAGAGTGAGGTTGCTACCTCATTGCTTGAGTCAATGTATGTATCCATGAAGACATTTATGCAAGATTTTAAATCGCTTTTTGACAAATTTCACTCTTTATTGTCATAAACTCTTATTATTTTAATGCTAATGGACACAGGGGCTATTCAGCTGCACTTTGTCATTGTTGGCAAAGAGGGAGTAGTATTTTGTATTCAAAATTTTGATGCATGCTATGTATAATTTCATGTTTATCTCTGTAAGGGAGTAGTATACATTGTATTTTCTGCAAAAGGGATAGTGTATATGCTTAGGGGGAGTAGTTTTTATTATGGCATATTTTTGTTGTAAAACAATTAGATGTCAAAAATTTCCTAAGTGTTGCTATCAATGCCAAAGGGGGAGATTGTTGGCATTTTTTATGTTTATGTTGTGATTGTCATTGATGGACACACACTTTCTTTGAGATCACTTTTTGTATATATGAGTTATGCTCAACCGGTATTTGTTCCAAACCGGTATTGCATTATAGTCTATAGGCTATCGGTGTTTTGCAAAAAGTGTTTACCAATCTCAAGCGGTATGGAGACCTCAAGCAGTTCGAGGATCTCAAGTGGAGGGAAGAAACTGAAGTGGCAGTTATCATTTTCCTAGTCTTCATTTTTGGACAACCGGTAATCAGTTTAATGTTTGAACTGGTATTACTCTGTGATGAGGTACCAACCGGTAATCGATAAAGTTGTATGAACCGGTAATACTCTATGATGAGTTACCAACCGGTATTTATGTGATGAGTTACCATCCACTGATACTTTGACGGTGATTTATGCCATGTTATCAAATGTGTCTAGATGTAATGAACCTAGGAACTTGCAATGTAATCCTATTGGACCGACATGAAATCAAATTCTTTTTTAAGGACATCATGTCTAGGGTTTTGCAGGTGTGTGGTTGTTAGGGTTTTTGGTGGTTGATGAGTTTTTGTATGTGCGATCTTAGAAGAAAAGATCAAGTATGTGTACTGTAACGGAGTGTGGATTTACTAAAGACTGAAGTAATGCTAAAATGCATTAGCAATGAGCTATCATGGATCTAACCAAGCAGACTGTGCTATTTGCTAGATCATTCACTTGTTGATTATTCACATCTTCGACAAGTCTGAAACCCTTAATCGGGTAGGCCCAGAAAAGCCTTTGTAAATCCTCTAACAAGGTGGTTCACATCTGTGGATCTGAAATCCTCTCACAAGGTAGTCTTTAATTGGACATATCTCCTAACAAAGATTGAGATTCCTAACATGATATGTTCTGGTAAAGAACATTGTATGACCTTAACCGGTCTGGTTACTATTCTGCAGATAGTTACTTGTGAGTTTCATCTCACCATGGTTTTTCCCATTTGGGTTTCCACGTCAAAATCTCTTGTGTTATGGTGATTTTTCTTTTGTGGGTGAATGCCTTATTTGTTGTTTGGTTTGCATTTGTGTTAACCGATTTGTTAGTTAAATTGTTATACCGGTTTACTGCTAAACTGTTAAAGTGTTTAAGTTCAGTATTTTTTGGTATACTAATTCACCCCCCCCCCCCTCTTAGTATTCATCAAAATTGTCTTATGTGTGCCCTTAGGATCCCCTTTGCCTTTGTACTTATCAATTTTTAGTGTAAAAAAATATCGAGGGAAGGGAGGCATTAGAATGATTCTATCAAATGGGTAAGGACATATATCCTTCATTGTGTATTGTTGCTTTTGTGTATTCATGTCTGCCATTTGCTTTTGCAAATCCTTGATTTGTTGTTACAAGTCATTCTTAGGTGGAGTCTTTTCTCTTTGAGCTAGTCCCATGCTCGAGCCACCAGGCGGAGGAGGAGGGATACAATGCATGTATGGATGGTATTGATCATAGATGTGCTCAGATGGAGGAGGGACATAGTTGTAGCTTGCATATGGACCACTTGTCGTTGTATTGTAGTGAGGAGCACTAGGTCTAGGATGATACATGTCATAACCATGAAGATGGGAGGTATCATAAGAGTGATCTTGAGTATTTCCCCCAAATCTGACACAGGGTCTCCTCATGTCATGATTTTGAATATTCTCTTGAGTGTAATTTATACATTGGTATGATCTTGGGTATCATCATGAGCATGTGTGATGGTAGTTCTTCTCCATGGGAAAGGACAACTATGGGTTTGTTCATGAGCGTTCCTAGTAAAATTGGCATGAGAATGAGTGTATGTGTTTGGATTTTCAAGTTTTTGAAATAGGGAGGAAGGTGACTCAAGCACGAGACACTCTTTCTTACCACCATTATTAGGCCTCCTTTGTCTTGTATTTACTTGATTTATTTGGTTTGTATCATCCTCCAAAATTTGTGACATATCAAAATCATGGGGTAATCTTGTTCCACTTTGTGCCATGACTTGGAAGAAATATTGTCTATCCCTCTTCATGATTTCTTGAACCAATTTATTGAAATAGGGATCCATGATAGTTTCCTCAACTTCTATAGAATCCACATATGCATTGGCATTGTCATTATCAGTTCCATTGTTGTTCTCATTGTCATTGTCTGGTATATTACTGCAATTGTCAAATGGATTGTAAAATTCATCTCCATCAAACTCATAAGTACTCATGTTTAAAGACCTTAAATATTCTTCGGCTTCCCTTCTAGACCTTTGTGAACAGGTTTCAACCATAGACTAAAGTCTTAACCCAAATGAAAGGTGAGATGAAAATGCAAAGACTATAGAAGACCAAGAGTTGTATGAAGTGTAGATGAATCTAGGGTAAACTTGCAATGTCGAAGAGTGTAAGACCAAAGTATGTATGTTTGAGAGTAAGGTGTGGCTTCCAAAGAGATTATGGATCTCTTGATGAGGTAAGTTGACCTTGACTCAAGAAGACCAAATGAGACCCTAAGATGATAGATCTTGATCTGGGAATCACCCAGTGTTGTCTTGCAGTATGTTTTCAAAGTGTGATGAGGACAAGCAAAGTAACCTTTTGATTCAAATTTGAAAAATATGTATGAGGGCAATACAAGTGAAAGAAAATGATTGACTATGTGTGACCAAGACAGGTTGACTGAAGAATGAAGCCATATAGGAAGCAGCCTTAGAAGCTCTTTGAATATGAAAACTTAAAGTCCTTTTTCTCTTGACAAATCTTTTGCAATTTCATAGTTCTAAACACAAACATAGTTTAAGTAAACCTAGACATGATTTTGAAAATGTTTTGTAATTCTGTCTAATTGTGAAGTTGTTGAATTTGACCAAATCTCAATGTTTTGACTTTTTTCATGGCAAGAGGACACAATAATAGTGAAGACTCAATATTTGAAAGTGTTTCAATCTAAAGGATCCAAAATGTGAAGTATGAAATGTTTTTGTATACACTTGAAAACATGGTAGACACAATGTTTCTTTGTTTTGCTTGAAAATATTTGAGTATTTTGATCATGCAAGCAAAAATCCTAAGGCTAGTCAGGACAATAGTTGTTGAATCTCACTTGGGGGGTTACCCCAAGCTACGCAATTCAGAGCGAATACTTAGATTCTTGACCCCACTGGCTCCACCCTCGACACTCACTTCTCTGGGGCAGCCAAGCACTAGTCCCCATGAAAACTCCTCGTGGCGAACTTTGTATCTCTACTAAGAACCGTAAGAATGTGAGTCACTTCAAAGGTCCGACCTCCTCCACCAACAACTAGAAAGTTTGTGGCTTCTAACACAAAATGGTGTCTAGTAAGGGCATCTATTTGGGTGGCTATAATCAACAACGTGTTACACTCTGTTAAATGGAAGGTCTCCCAGCCTATAGAGGTTATTTATGGGGAGTCATAACGTCGTTATAGAATCATGTAACACGTGTTGCTTGCAACTTTCATCACAAACACTTATTTATAGTGGCTTGGAAGATCTTGGATTTAGCCCGTTACCACTTGGGTCATTCCTCTCACTTGGCCTTATGAGCTACTTGGGAGGTAGGCCCTCTAAAAGGTAAAACAAAAGAGCCTATTGCTCAAGACACGAAAGACACTTGTTAATTTTAGAGCACCAATTGAAGTGTTTGCTAAACTAAAGAAGACAAAGAAGGCAATTTCAAAATCAAATCTTTGTCAAAGGTCCTACAAAAAACTTATTAGTGTTGTGAAATAATACCCCTCCAAGCACATAAGTTAGGTAAATTTTTAGAAATCCCAAATGACTTTGTGAAATAGGGGCTTTCAACAATACGTTTTTTGACAAACTCAAAGATCTGATTTTCCACGAGTTAGTTTGCATAAAAATTAAATTCATAAAGAATAGACCACCTGTAGAATTTCAAGACATTTCTAGAAATGTAAGAAAATCCAAAAAAAATGCTAATTTTCTCCCAAAATTAATTTTTTATGAAAAATAATAAAAAATTCATAAAAAATAAAAAATTGATCCCAAAAATCAGAATTTTGTACAGAAAACTCCTAATTAAAGATACGGTAAGAGAAGAATAAAGAGATGAATGACATGTGTCATGGGTAGAAAAGGCTAATGAATTAATTAAATAAATAAAGGTTTACTTAGTTAATAGAGGAAGTGGGATTAATTAAATAAATAAAATATTTATTTAATTTAGGAAAAGGATAATTTAAATAAATAAAACTATTTATTTAAATGAGGAAAGGCTTAGAAAAAGACAAATAAATTACTTAAATAAATAAAGATTTATTCAATTAATAGAAGACTTAGGATAAAATAATTAAATAACTAAAAATATTTATTTAATTAGACAAGACAATTTTAGGTGTCTACAGGCGCAAACATTGATTGAGGTTTTACACAAAAATAGTTAGTTCAAAAAAAACATTTTTTTTAAAAATAGATAGAGAGAAAACCGTTGGGCAAAATGTCGATCTATTAGTGCAGACGTCAAAACGTCTGCACAGATGTCGATGCACATTTTGCGGAAAATCAGTTAGCTAAAAATATCCAAATTTTCAAAGAAAATGAGGAAATACTTGTTTGCAGAAATGAAATTAAAACAAAAAGTGTATTTTAGGGTGTTTTTAACAATATATGAATGTTTTTGTGCTTTTTTGGAATTTTCCTGTTAAAAGTGAAACACTACATAGAAAACTATTTTGAACACAGATGTCAATTCGACTAGGCGAAGACATCGAAACCGAGGCACAAACGTTAATCTGCAATTCCTGCAAAAAATATTATCATGTGAGAAAATAACAGTGCGGAAATGTCGTTCTGGGAGCACAAACATTGATGGGAAGGCGCGGATGGTAATTCAAGACGAAGATGTCGATGCGTGACCTACGAAAAACTTCTATAAAAACTTGCAAAAATGTCAAATAAAAGGGACATGGGGTCCCACCAAGCGTGCCAAAATGAAGTGGAGAAAATGGTGAAAGAGTGAGTTGCATACAAATAAACATGAAATATCAAGAAATCAAATAAAACATACAAATAACTTCTATACCTTCCTCCTCCGATTGAGATAGAAGTGGAGATGCACCAAATGTTCCACTTGTTTTGCTCCTATGATGGTGGATTGTGGATTGTTCTCCACTACACAACAAAAGGGATTTGGATTCCATGATTGAGGATAGGTGGGATAGCTTATATGAGACAAAAATTTGACATTATGAGGATATGATGGATGATTTTGAAGCTGAAATGGATAGCATAAACTTACACAAAAGATGGATGATTTGTGAGGAGTGGAGACTCCAATTTATAGATTAGAGGGGTCCAAAATGGAGGTTCAAGACTGAAGTTTAATGACAGGCTAGGATTGAAATAAGGTGGGAGAAGATTGAGAGTACAAAGTGGGAGATCCAAGAGATTAGTCATAAAGGCATTTCCCATCTCCACGCTTCTCAAGTACATGGGGAAGAGTTCCTTAAGTACCTTAGGAAGAGAAGAAGGAATATAAAAATTTTTGGGAAGGGATAAGAGGAATTACAAATTTCTTGGGAAGAGGGGGCATGGGGAGATTCAAGGAATGCGACATTCCTTGAATGGACCAAAGTTGGTGCATTTAAGGTTTGGAAAGTGGGATGGAGAAAGCTATTTATGGCAAGGAATTTACCAATGTGCAAATGATTAGGGGGGTTGATTAGGTGGGATAATGAGGGATTAAGAGTGCAAGTGGGAAAGTTAGGAGGATGGGACATGAGGAGAGAGAATGAGTGGATGACTATAAAATTGGAGTAAATGATAAACATAATTAGAGTATATTAATTAGGCTAGATAATAGGGTTAAGGAGGGTAATTTTTAGGAATCAAGGGATTAGATAATTAATTAAAATTAATTAACTAATCAAAGTTTAGAAGAAATAACGAAGTTAAATGATTTTTGGAAGAATAGGGAATAATTAATTTTGATAAATTAATCATAAGGCTAAGGTGATAAAATTAATCTGATTTAATTAATTTTAATTAATTTTGATAGGAAGAGGACTAGCACAATTAATTTAATTAATTATGGGGAAGGGCTAAATTAATTAAATATTAATCTATTTAATTTTAGGCATCTACAATGATTGGCTTATTGACTCATGTTACTCTTGTTATATGAATTCTCACAGTGAGTAGTTTTCTACATACAAAAAATATGATTGGGGAGATTATTTCCATTGTGATAACAACATGAAAATTATGTTTGGTAACAAAAAGGCAAGGCTGTGTTTCAATGATGGAAGGATTAAAACTCTTGATAACATTTTGTATATTCTAAGACTTGTTAGAAATTTACTTTTAGTATCCAAGTTAAATGATTTTGGAATGCATGTGACATTTGAAAAGTTAATTTTATGTTGATAAGAGGGAGTTTGGTTATAACTAAAGTATCACAAATAGAAACTTTGTTTAGGCTAATAACTCTACTTTTTATAAATTTGCCAATGTAATTGGCACTAAAAATGAATGTATATTATGGCACCATAGATTGGGTCACATTGGTGAAAAATATCTTTAGACCATTCTAAATAAATATTTGTTTGAAAATATTTATAGTTATTATATTGGTAAAAATGATTTATGTGAGCATTGTGTTTTTGGTAAACAAAATAGATCATAATTTCCTAGATGAATTTATAAGGAAACAAGATTAGAAGAGATCATTCATTTAGATGTATGTGTACTAGTGTATGTTGATTCTTTGGGTATATCTTAGTATTATGTAACTTTCATTCGTGATGTCTCGAGACACACAGATTTATTTTATGCATTTCAAATCTAAAGTTTTTACTAAGTTTAAGGAATTTAAAGTCTTAGTTAAGAAGCAATTAGATTATAAGATAGAAGTGTTGAGATCTCGCAATGGGGTGAATATTGTTCCAAGAAATTTGATGAATTTTGTAAGCATGCAAGTATTGTTTGGAAGAAGACTAATCCTTATATTGTTGGCAACAACAATGAAGAAAAGTGAGAGGGGGGAGGGTGAATCAATTTTTACCAGATTAAACAAATTAAGCACAACTTCAAATCTGATTAACTACAACAAGAACAATGATAAGAGAAATAACAACAACACACATAACACCAAGATTTTTTACGTGGAAAACCTGGTTAAGGAAAAAACCACGGTGGGAACCTACCCACAATAAGATGTTACTCTAGAGTAGTATGTGTAAATATTACAATGGGGAATGCACATACATTCAGACATGCTTCCCAGAGCTCATTGCTCAAAATATGATGATCTGACCCTCAGGGAAGGTTCACTACCTTACAATAACATTCGGACTACAATATAATGTATATGAACTAAAATAATAGCATCTACTAATGCCTAATGACATTTCCGGTTAAGCACAATTGTTTGCCCTGCAACACACTCTGCTCTACACTTTACACCAAAAGATAAATTTGCTTGTTCACACATATATCACCCTCTGATAATGCAAACATGACACCCATACCCAAATTACATGAATATAACACCTATTTATACAAATCATCAACCTTGACTACAAGGTCGACTCAACCCTTAAGACCTAATTACAAAATTACATCACACAGTACATAAATCAACCACCACACCAATACAATGTCATAACAACATAGCATGGACCCAAATCAAACCTTGAACATGCAACAACACTAGAAATCTCGCTAAGATCAACCACAACATGCTACACCACCGAAAATATCGCATAACATAAAAATATCACTAGACCCATAAGATCTTCAATAAAACGCAGAATGATAATGCAGATAATCAAAACAAATAGAACATGGTTAGGAAACACCAACAAGCATGTTAGAATAATCTGCAATAGTTGCACCAACACCACTTAATCAAATCTCCATCGATCAACACACTGATACTCAAGAACACTCAACAACAACAACAACTAGGACAAGAAAGATAACTTGCACAACACCAAATCATGAACCACCTGAATTGAAGATACACTCAAACATCCCAAACATTCTCCCAAATCTGCAACTCAAGATGTAATCATTCCGGAGCACAACAGATAAAACACCAGAACACTGAAAAACCAATCTTCATACCGGAATTCATAACCTGATCAAATCATCACATAGCATCATGAAATCAATACTAAAACACGTATCTTTGGTTGATTCAACATATCAAACAAATAAACCAACCAAATCAACTAACTACAATAACTGAAACACCAAAATAACTCTCTGCAACACCGGAGCATAGGAATATGTTGACATCAATGACAACAACATATCCTAGCAACAACAATATCCAACAATCTCCCCCTTTGGCATTGATGGAAATATATGAATGTGAAAAATGATCAATGCAAAGAAAGAAATCAACACTAGAAGTCTCCCCCTAAGATCATGCACACAAAGATTCCAAGATAAGGCAATTTTTCACATGCTTCTCTCCCCCTTTGACAACAATGCCAAAGACATACAAATCATGCATCTCTCCCTCTAAGAAGGACAATCACTCCTCCTTAGGATAAAATCATGCACTGACCCACACACTGATTATTCCAACGGAGCAAAAACACCAAATCATCAATCTAAATAAGAAGATAAGACCATGAAGTCCACTGGATTGATGCATCTCAATGCATCTCGCTCTTACCGGGAGGGGTAGAGATCCCTAACTTGTCTCTTAGATATACAAATGTATCTGTAGGCAAAGGCTGAGTAAAAATATCTGCAATGTAATCCTTTGTAGATACATACTCCAATTTGACTTTTTTCTCACTAACTTTCTCCCTCAAGAAATGATACTTAATTGATATATGCTTTGTTTTAGAATGAAGTACCAGATTCTTGGAAATTTTAATATCACTTGAATTATCACAGTATATAACAATAGGCTAATCATACACAACTCTAATATCCTTCAATATTTGCTTCATGCAAACTACCCGAGTATAGTTGTTAGTAGCAGTAATGTATTTAGCTTCTGCAGTAGATAGAGATATAGTATCTTGTTTCTTACTCGCCCATGAAACCAACTTCTTCCCTAAAAATAATGCTCCACCGGAGGTACTCTTCCGATCAGCAACATCAGTATAAGCACATGACATGAAATCATCATTCTTCGGATACCACAAACCATAATCAACAGTCCCCTTCAAGTATCTGAAAATCCTCTTCACAACACTAACATGACTTTCTTTAGGATCAGCTTGAAATCTTGCATAAAGACAAACAACATGCATAATATCTAGTCTAGTCTAAGTTAAGTACAACAATCCACCAACCATAGATCTATACAATGTCTGATTAACTTTCGAAGATTCATCATGCTTAGACAACTTGCATCCAGTCACCATAGGAGTTCCAACAGGTTTGGAATCAGCTAACCCAAACTTCTTCAACAATTCCTTCACATACTTAGATTGAGAAATGAAAATGCCTTTAACATTTTGTGTAATCTGCAATCCTAAGAATAATTTCATCTCACCTATCATAGACATCTCAAACTCTTTCTGCATATCATCAACAAACCTCATGCTCAAATCATCATCTCCTCCAAAAATAATGTCATCAACAAAAACTTCAACAATCAAAATGTTATCATTATCAACCTTAAAGTATAAATTACTATCAACAATACCTTTACAAAACCCCAACTTCATCAAATACATGTCCAATCTAGCATACCAGGCTCTAGGTGCTTGTTTAAGTCCATATAGTGCTTTCTTTAATCTGCATACCATCTCTCCTTCATTTGATAATGAAAATCATTCTGGTTTCTCAATGTAGACTTCCTCTTCAAGATCACCATTCAGAAAGGCTAACTTAACATCCATTTGATAAACCTTGAAATTCTTATTAGCAGCATATGCAAGAAGTAATCTAACAGCTTCAATTCTAGCTACCGAAGAAAAAGTCTCCTCATAATCAATACCTTCCATCTATGAGCATCCTTTACATACCAATCTTGCTTTGTTTCTAACCACTTCACCGACTTCATTCAGTTTATTTTGGAACACCCATTTAGTGCTAATCATATTCTTATATTTAGGTCTTGGAATACATTCCCATGTGTTATTCTTCTCAATTTGATTCAAGTCTTCTTCCATTGCTTTTATCTAATTTTCATCTTTACAAACTTCAACAACATCTTTAGGTTCAATCTTGGAAATCAAACATATCTCTTCAGCTGCAATCCTTCTCCTAGTCATCACACCTTTATTTTTATCACCAATGATCTTATTTTCTGAATGATTTAATTTCACATACCTCAGAGTCTTTTGATTGTTTCGATTCTTAGGTTCTTAAACTTCTTCATTGGCAACAACAATATCCTGATTAACTGTCTCTATCGGAGCATTCTTCTTTAGGTTCTCAGTCTATACTTGCTTTGAAATAATATCCTGATCATCAAACTCATATCTGCATGCTCTAATCTACTTTCCATGACACTCATCAACCTTCACATTTGCACTTTCCACTATCTTTTTCAAGCTCTCATTGTAACACCAATAGGCCTTTCTCTTAGTAGTATAACCCAAGAAGATTCCTTCATCACATCTTACATCAAAGTTTCCTATATCCTCATCTCTTTTGATATAACATTTACTTTCAAAAACTTTGAAATATCTAACTGTAGGAACATGACCAAACCATAGCTCATAAGGACTCTTATCGGAATCACCTTTTATATGCACTCGATTGAATGTATACACAACAGTGCTAACAGCTTCTCTCCAAAACTTCTTTGCAACATCTCCTTCAATCAACATAGTTCTGAAAGCATCCAAAATAGTTATGTTCTTCCTTTCAACAATTCCATTCTATTGAGGGGTTCTAGGAGTAGATAACTATCTTCTAATTCCATTCCTTTCACAAAATGAATCAAACTCACCGGATGTGAATTCTCCTCCTCTTTCAGATCTCAAGCACTTTAGCTTCAATCCTGTCTCTATCTCCACCTTAACTTTGAATATTTTGAATTTCTCCTGTGCTTTTGATTTCTCCCTTAGAAAAGTAACCCACATCATTCTAGAATAGTCATATATCAACAACATGAAATATCTGTCACTTGCACACTTCTCACTCTTGTAGGACCACACAAGTTAGTATGCACAAGATCTAATGATCCATTACATGTATACTTCTTACTCTTACATGAAATTATTGTTTGCTTTCCCAACTAACATTCTTAACATATCGGATTAGAAGGTTTCAAAATTTTAAGCAAATCTCTAACAACTTGAGTACAACTTATCTTAATCATGCAGTCAAAATTAACTTAACACATCCTTCTATGCCACAACTAGTTTTCATCTATCTTAGCAATCAAACAAATTTTCTCACCAACATTCAAGTGAAAGATATTACCTTTTGTCTTAGTTCCTGATGCAATCTCCACACCGGAAGCATTCAAAATCTTGCATTTACCATTCTTGAATTGCAAATCATATCCCTTATCAACCATCTATCCAACACTCAAAAGATTATGCTTCAAACCTTCAACATATAAGACATCGTCAGTATTATGCTTACCATCAAAGGAAATAGAACCTCTACCATGATTCACACAAACTTTGTCATCTCCAAATCTTACTATACCACCATAATACCTCTCCATATTTACAAATTTTCTTTTGTCACTTATCATATGATCTAAACAGCCGTTGTCAATTACCCATTCATTTTTCTCTTCAATCTTAGCAACCAAACCTTTCTCCTCAACAATGTAGCTTGTAGAATTCACTGGTACCAGATTATCTTCCTTGATAGCAATGAATACAAAGTCATCTTTTAAATTCCCATTATCCGATTCTTCATCTATCACACCTTCATTGATAGCATAATAACATTTCTTCTGATATATGTACTTCCACTTAGGCTTATAGGGCTTATCATACTTATCATGCTTTTCATATCTATCTGTGTAGGGGAAAAAGCGAGACTAGGACAATGTACCCTAATCCTAACTTTTGACACACATTGCGGAATACGAAAGAGCCTAGAGATATCGCACGGTTGGCTACTTCTTTTGGTGAAAGAGAGAGCCACGGGATATCTATTAGGATTTCTATTCCCTTGTTGAAATTGAAAGCTAAAATGATACAAGTTCAAACCCTAACCTCGAAATGTAAGTATGAACTAGTAACAAGTTTGCAGAATTAAGATTAAACAATGAACAGCTGTAAATGTAAGGATAAAATAAGAATGCAAATATGTACCTGGAGTCGAAATCAGACTGAAAATGTTCAGGACGGGGGCAGGGGCGCCACTGTCCTGAAAACGGCATCGGAAACCACTGTTTTGCACCCTGAAACACTATCTGGAAACTGTCGGAAAGCTGTCTGTCCGAAGGACCAGGGTGCCCAGCGCCTCTGTCCCAGGGACCAGGGCGCCCAGCGCCCCTGTCCTGGCAGGACCAGGGCACCCAGCGCCCCTGTCCCAGTCTTCTGAGCTGCAATTGCACACAGAGTTCTGTCTCAGTCTCCTCTTTCCGGATCTGCGTCCTGCGGCGTCGTCCGAATCCCGAAACCTGCAATAATATCTGAAAAGGGGGAAGGGTGGCTATATAGGGTTTTGCCTTAGTCAAACCCCCGCTTTGGTGATTTCCACCTCCACGAATAGCCAAGTTGTTTTGTAAAATGTATTGTGTGTGCAGACCTAGTGTGTGTGCAAGGTCCAAAACGCAAGAAAGCAAACTAGAGCAACCTAGAAAGTAAACCCTAATTGCTTGTAAATGATAATGCAAATGCTCTAAATCAAGATGCAATGTGATCTAAAGCATGAATAAATGATATATCAAAGCTTATGTAAGGACATGAAAACAATATGAAATCATACCCAACCCTCAAGGGAGGAGTACAAGCCAATCTTCAGTCGGTAATCTCCTATTGTTCTTCAATGTCTTCCAAGCCCTAATTGGATGAATGAATGAATTTGATAGATGCTTGATAGAATGATGTTGAGTGTTGTTGAAGTCTTCAAAGATCTGCTTTTTCGCTACATATGAAGTTCCTGGAAACAAAAATCGGGCTCCTTCAAATGAGGAAAGAGAGCTTTTATGTATGAAACCCTAGGTCGTAAATTCGTATTTTGGCCGACCTAGAGATTGAATATCCCGCCAATTTCTTGGGGTTAAGCTTTATTTTATGATTGGATCGTGCTCCCAAAATTTTGGGAAAAATGTCTGGGACCATGTTGCATGGGCGCCATGGTCCCGACAACTTTTCACCAAATTTTCAGGGTCGTCGGATATGATGATTTTAGAGAGAATCCCAAAGTTACAGGTGATTTCGAGATGTTTAGACCCCGAAACCAAGCCCCCAAGTTCGAAATAGGACTTAATTAGGGTTTTTGATTAAGTGATGTATTGGAGGAATAAAATGTGAAGGGCGCACTTTAGTGAAAGGGCCCTACTTTATGATGTAGAGAATGATGAAATAAGACTTTAGACCTAATTAATTTGATTAATTAAGTGCTTAAGGAGAAATGCAATGCAGAATGCAAAATGCGCTAAGGCGGGTGCTAAACTAGGTGTGAAATTGTACCACCCTAGCGAGTGCGTACAATTTACGACGCTACATTTAGCACCCACTTTAGCGGTCATATGAGTACTACGTGCATATGCAAGCTAAAGTACAGAAAAGTAAACATTATTTGAAAAAGGATATATCCATAAGTCGTCGGACGAAGCCCCCAGCGATATCTGCAGTACACAGTTAGGAACCGCACCCTACAAAACAAACGTTAGATCAAAAATCACCTAATGCTTACTAGGGAAAGTGATGAAATCTGTGAGTAGCTATATGCCCCCCCCTGTTTCGACTTGCTTATTTAGGGAGGTGAAACAGGGTAGCATGTTTACTTGCGACAAATTGTGTAATAGAGTGTTGATGAGGGGTGTTCACTAAATAGGCTTCATCAGAGCACTTTTTGGAACATCCCGAGAGTAGGAGAAGGAAAATACGATTCCAACGCAACAAACGGCTCGAAAATCGCATCTCCCAAACCCAAGTTATGATAAAATGAATGATAGGGGAAAAATTAGGGTTTCGAGAAGTAAAAATAGACAAACGAGAGTATATACTTCGAAAGTGACACTTGTATTCGTCACTTTGCCGATTTCAGGATACTATTCAGTGCAGCGGAGCCCACCTAGTCATCATGCCTTCACGACGACCGGAGCGTCCCACGAGGATCGAGATCCTGCGCCAGGCCGTGATCGACGACGAGCCACTGGACGAGGTGAGTTGACTGAACGTTTGACTTTTGATTTCTCGCATATTTGACTTTTTCGTGATCGAATGCGGACCCTGAACGCCGACCGGGGCCCACCTAGGGCGCCCTGGTCCCTGAGGGGCGCCCTGGTCCCCCCAGGGCGCCATGGTCCCTGATAGGGGCCCCATGGTCCCTGCAGGGCGCCATGGTCCCTGACAGGGCGCCATGGTCCCCTCAGGGCGCCATGGTCCTTGACAGGGCGCCATGGTCCCTGACAGGGCGCCATGGTCCCCAATCAGGGCCTGGCGAGGGGTTACAAGGCAAGCATTCAATGTTCAACAGTTTGCATGTGCGATTTCGATGATTGAGTACTGATTTTGGTCATGTTTTCGTTTTGCAGGGTCTCCCGTACATGAGAGAGCACACAGCGGGACACATCCTTCGCACTTTGCGAGACCAGATTCCACGGCTGACTCAGTCAGAGAGAGACACCTTATCGATAGTAGGATTGTGGTACATGATTCTTATGCCGGCCATTCGATTTCATCCTGCGATGCTGATGACACTGATGGAGAGATGGGATCCTGACACCTGTACCTTTCACCTTCCGGTAGGCGAGCTGACGGTCACACTCGAGGATGTGTACCGTATACTACGTCTTCCTATCAGAGGAGCGACAGTCACATATGCGACTGATCGGGTAGCAGAGGATCATCAGAGGGAGCAGATGTACTGCATAGGGAGAGTCATGCCGAGCGAGACGAGAGGTCGTATCATGGTCAGCTGGCTCTTACATCCTACAGGAGAGATACCACTTTTGAGACGCCTCATGATAGCCATCATAGCACTAGCCGTCTGCCCTAATGGGCGAGGAACACACATGCATGGGGGCCTCACATGGTGTATCAGAGGGATGGAGAGACATAGGAGAGTTTATGCATGGGGTCGGAGTATGCTTGCACATCTCTATCACGACCTTGAGGAGTATGTATTCGGACAGGGTTGTAGTTTGATGACATGCACACTTCTGCAGGTGTGGATCTTAGAGCACTTCACATGCACCAGGCCCGTCGGCTATCCACTGAGTATAGCGAGCGAGCGACCTAGGGTGTTCGCTTATCCACTGACCAGCGAGTGGAGATTTGGGGATTTATTGTATTGGAGAGTGACTATTGACAGACTGACATCCGAGGTGATAGTGTGGAGACCTTACCTACTGATGCACAGATGGGATGGTATGGAGAGACAGTTAGCATGTTTACAGAGGAACCGCCTACTGCGAGGACGATATGCACACATCATAGTCCCTTTCTACTTCGACTGAGTACGGAGGCAGTTCGGACTAGAGCAATGTGTTCCAGCCGATGTGCCCATCTATACTCGACACTCACGGGTCCTTCCCAGACCTAGAGCAGTAGCGAGACCGACAGTGGATGATATCTAGACGACAGACTTGGAGGGATCAGATCAGGATGTAGTCACTGACTATTCTGCAGAGCCTGGAGCACAGCGTAGATATGTTTCATGGTTCATGAGATCATATCCAGGTCCTATCTTTCCACCAGATCATCCGACAGGCTATCCGGGCCCATGGAGACATGGAGACCGAGACAAGGACGAGGGATCCGGGTCAGAGGAGCCAGATGAGGGAGAGGGTCATGAGGAGACAGGAGATCCTGATCCACCTACAGGCGATCAGCCCAGTGACGAGGAGGAGGAGGATGCAGATAGAGAGGAGGACGAGGAGGATGCAGGTGATGATGCGGATGAGGATGAGGATGATGAGGAGGACGACGAGGAGGATGATAGAGATGATGAGGAGGAGTCGGATGCAGCTCCCCACCATTCAGGAGACGATACCATAGCTCTAGATCCACCTTTTATTCCCCAACAGGAGGAACAGGAGGCCATACAGAGACCTATCACCAGTACCGTCCAGCCTACGCCCATCATGGATAGAGTATTCGAGCGAGGGGAGCCTAGCGGTTCCCAGTCACAGATGCTACCATATCATGATCCCTACTGGTGCGAGGGAGATCCAAGTATAGTAGGTTTATATTGATTGATTAATGCTTTGATGATATAGAATGGTACTAACAAAGATCTATTCTACTGCCACAGCTAATGTGCAGGACTGGCGTTCCTTGATTCAGCAGGCAATGACAGACATCTCCATGATAGCACAGATTCCTAGTTCCTCACAGATTACCTACAGGCCTCAGGGGAACGCGGGTCGGCATGAGGATTTGTTTTTCCCATTCCGATTACAGGTAGATATATGGAGGGAGAGAGAGAGAATCCTATCAGAGGATCTCCGTCAGGCGCGGCAGAGAGAGGGAGTCCTATCAGAGGATCTCCACCAGGCGCGGCAGAGAGAGAGAGTCCTATCAGAGGATCTCCATCAGGCGGGGCAGAGAGAGAGAGAGTCCTATCAGAGGACCTCCAGCAGGTGCGGCGAGATCTAGTAGCGGCCCAGACCGAGGCTACCACCTATCGTGCGATCCTCATGGATAGGGATCGTAGGAGTTCCTCTCGGAGTCAATCACGATCTGTATCGCGCTACACACCCATGGGTCCACCTCCACGGCCAGATTAGGAGGGAGCATCCAGTCGACACTCTCCAGCCACTAGCCCTAGGGATAGGAGATGATTGTATGATGTAAGAGAGAGATCACATTTTGGATATACAGTGACCTATGTTTGTACACGATCCACACATATATATGTATATATACATGCTTCTCGTTCTGTCTCAAATGTGTTATCTTTGATGCCTAAAACAATGTATATTTTGTTTTGATTAAATCTAATACATTTGGTAAATATACATGTATGTTCAGAATTTAATTTCTATGTGATTGATTTCTCAATGCTCCATGATTAAATTGATACATGTGTGACTTAATTAAAATATTTAATCAAGTACGACATTGATGATAAGGAAGAAATATGCATTAAGTCTAAGAATCATATAACTAATGTGATTTAATTGTGAACTTAAACACAACATGATACGATTCTACTTAACACATAAAAACACTGTATAATATGCTAGCATTATAAAAATGTAAACCTTTTACAATTTACATTAATGAATTCAAGACAAACTATAAAGTAAGAAGAAATGCTTGTCAGGAACGAAGCAATATAGATCAAACATCATAACATTTAATTCTATTTTGCTTTTAATTAAGAAACACTAACATATTATCCAATGTTGAAGAAGATAGATAAGAAGTGAAGAATTTAAGCATAATATCTACGCAAGTGCATAGCATTGATAGGTTCTTTAAGAGGCGTACTGTCTACATCCGCTATTTTGTAAGCACCTGATCCATAATCTTCAATGACGATATATGGTCCAAGCCAATTAGGACTAAATTTTCCCTTTTCGGCCGGCAAGGCATTCACATTGCACTGATTCTCATAAAGGACTAAATCACCTACTAAGAAGGAACGTTGAATGACCTTATCATTATAGCTTCGCTGTAGAGTTTTGTGATACGCTTGAATATGCTCAAGAGCGTTTATACGCTGTTCATCAAGCATCTCAAGCTGTTGAAGTCGTTGTTCTCTATAGGAGTCATCATCTACTATACCTTTAAGAGAAACCCTAAGTGATGGAATTTCTAACTCTAAGGGCATAATAGCGTCAGCAGCATAAACAAGATTATAAGGAGTAGTTCCCGTAGCAATTCGTACACTCGTTCGGTAGGCCCAAAGAGCGTAGATTAGCTGGTTACTCCAATCCTTACCATGCTTATTTACGGTTTTACGAAGAATTTGCTCAATTATCTTATTGGATGATTCGGCTTGACCATTTGACTGAGGGTAATATGGTGTAGAAAATCGATGTTTGATATGATACTTCTCAAGGAATTTCTTCACGTCCTTGTTCTTAAACGATGTTCCATTATCTGAGATAATAGTGGAAGGTATCCCAAATCGAGAAATAATGTTTTCTAGAAGAAATTGACAAATCACTTCAGCAGTAGTAGAGCGAAGGGGAATAGCCTCTACCCACTTCGTAAAGTAATCTGTTGCGGTTATAATGAAGGTGTGTCCTTGAGATGAAGGAGGAGAAATTTTTCCAATAAGATCCAAACCCCATGCGGAGAAAGGCCAACAAGCAACTTGAGAACGAAGTTCTTGGGCAGGAGCATGAATTAGATTATTGTGTTGTTGACATTGGTGACATTTCTTAACAAATGAGAAGGAATCCTTCTGCATAGTTTGCCAATAGTATCCCATACGAAGCAACCTATGAACCAGGGATTTGCCCCCAAAATGCCCCCCACAGGCACCCGAATGTGCCTCTTCAAGAGCAATAGGGATTTCCGACTTGTTAAGACAACGAAGAAGAAGACCATCATAACCCCTTCGATAAAGGACATTAGAAAGGATGATATACCTAGCAGACAGCTTGCGGATTCTAGCCCTAGTGTTCCTATTAGCAGAATCAGGGAAGGTACCATCGATCAAATATCTTACAATATGCGAGAACCATTCATCTGAGTCTACAAAGTCACAACATGTTACCAAGCTAGAATCATCTTCAATAGCTGGAGAAGTAAGATTGTGAATAACGAAGTTAAGATCGACCATAGGGTCCTCTAAAGATACTAACGAAGCCACACATGCCATCGCATCCGCATGTCGGTTATCTTTTCGAGGGACAAGTTCCATGGTATAAGAATCGAAATTTTGTAATAAAGATATAGCAAGGTCTTTATATTGTGATAATTTGTCTTGTTTTGCTTGATATATTCCTGTTACTTGTCTTATAATTAATTGCGAATCTCCATAGATATGTATGTGTTTTATATTAAGAGCTAGGGCTGCTTTTATTCCTGCTATAAGAGCCTCATACTCAGCAATGTTATTGGTACACAGGAAATTTAGACGATATGATAAGGGAATAGGTTTCTTTGTAGAAGAAACCAAAACAACACATGCCCCCGATCCCGTACGACACTTAGAGCC
This sequence comes from Cryptomeria japonica, assembly GCF_030272615.1. Lineage (NCBI taxonomy): Eukaryota > Viridiplantae > Streptophyta > Pinopsida > Cupressales > Cupressaceae > Cryptomeria > Cryptomeria japonica. Next base: position 547,578,445 of record NC_081410.1, read on the forward strand.
ATCAAAATATAACTCCCAAGTTTCATCTTTCTCTATAGAAAGAATGAAGTCATCAGGAAAAGACTCAGGGTTAGGGAATGAAAAAGGTGAAGGAGCCTCAACTAAGTGATCAGTCAACGCTTGTCCTTTAATTGCTCTTTGTGAAACAAATTTAAGGTCAAATTCAGTTAACATCATAACCCACTTAGCGAGACGTCCTGATAAATCAGTTTTAGAGAAAAGATGCTTCAACGGATCAAACTTAACCATGACATGGACTTCTGAATTTAAAAGATAATGTCTCAATTTCTGAGTCGCAAACACCACGGCCAAGCATTGTCTTTCTATCACAGAATATCGGGTCTCATAATCGAGTAAGGTACGACTTATGTAATACACCGGACACTCCTTACCATCTTTATCATGTTGTGCTAACAATGCTGCGAGAGCATGAGAAGAAGCAGCTGTATACAGGATAAAGGGTTTAGAAGGTTCGGCAGGTTGAAGAATAGGAGGACTAGCTAAATACACTTTTAAATCTTCAAATGCTCGCTGACAATCCTCATTCCACTGAAAAGTGATATCCTTTTTAAGAAGTTGAGTAAAAGGAAAGGTACGATCCGCAAGTTGAGACACAAACCTACGAATAGCTTGAATCTTTCCTTGTAAGCTTTTAAGTTGAGATACATTTCGAGGAGGTGGCATGTTAGCAATAGCATCTATTTTCTTAGTGTCAACCTCAATCCCACGATGCGAAACTATGAACCCTAATAGTTTTCCACTATCCACACCAAAAACACATTTTCGGGGATTCAAGCGCATGTGATATTTACGAATTCTTTCGAAGATTTGACGAAGGACTTTAACATGATCCATGCGAAGAAAGGATTTAGCCAAAATATCATCAACGTAATCCTCTAAAATCTTATGCATATAATCATGAAAGATAAGGGTCATCGCTCGTTGATAAGTTGCACCGGCGTTTTTAAGTCCAAAAGGCATCATTATCCAACAAAACGTACCCCAAGGAGTGGTGAAAGCGGTTTTGTATTGATCTTGAGGGTTAATGAAAATTTGATTGTAGCCTGAAAAACCATCCATGAAGGATAAGAGGGCATGTCCTGCCGTAGAATCAACTATCATATCAATGTTTGGAAGAGGGAAATCATCTTTTAAAGAAGCCTTATTTAGATCCTGAAAGTCGGTACACATTCTTATTTTGTTATCTGGTTTAGCCACAGCGACAATGTTTGAAATCCATGGGGAATAGTCAATAGGGCGGATAAATCCAGCCTCCAATAACTTTTCAATCTCAGCTTTAACAAGCAGAGCTATCTTAGGATTCATTTTTCGAATCTTTTGTTTCACGGGCTTAGCATCAGGTACTAAGACGATATTATGAGTAACAATCTTAGGATCTATACCAGGCATGTCAGAATATGCCCAAGCAAAAATCCCAGGGAATTCATGCAATAGTTCTTCATATTGTTTCTGTTCCTCTTCATCCAAACATTTTCCAATTTTAATGATTTTTTCTTTGTTGCAAGGATCCATCTTAACATCAGTGGTGTCACTTATGAGGAGATTACTTTGTTGAGGAGTATCCTTTAACTGAGGGAATTCTTTCACAGTCTTATCATTATCAATCTCTTTTCCAAAATAAGCTTCAGTGTTCAAACAATAAGGGAGTCCCCTATTGTGATGATAACGAGGAAGAGTGTCATAGGCTCCCAAGAACTCAGCTAAAGCGTCATCGGTAGGGAAGATATCTAGAGCACAATCACCCGAAGAATCCTCATCAATATACTCAGGGTGTTGTATTGATAAAGATGTAGAGATGGCATTAACACTAATGCATGGTCTTTTAGAGGCTTTAGTACGTCTGCAGGGATTATAGCCAAGTCCAAAGGCATAATGTTGAAAATTAGTCTCTAGAGGAACTCTAATCCCTTGTTCATTAGCACCACAACCTTTTCCATGATACCCATGCTTAGCAAAAATGCGAAAACCACGACTATAGCGATCAACCATTTCAGGAAAAGAAGGTGGTTATTCATAAGACAAAGAATCAAACTCTTCATAGTTATAGATGTGAGAAGAGGAAGTTTGAGAAGCGGCCACAAAATTATTACTCATAGCTTCAGGCAGGGTTGATTGTCTTTTAGTTTCTTCTTTCTTTCCAACTGTGTGATTTTCAGCTTCTTCCTTCTTTTCAACTTTAAGTTCTCTAGAAGGAATCTTATATTCACCCACAAAGGTAGGATTAAAGTCAAGAGATCCCCAATCATCTTCTACGAGAACCTTCTCAGGATCAAAATCCTTTTTATGTGTAGTTTCAAGCCGAGAAGGATCTTCCTTAGGAATTCCAGATTCATCCCAAGGATTTTGATCATCGGAAAGCGAAGACTCATCGATAGGTTTCTTGTTTAAAGAGTCATCACTAGACGAGGATGGCTTAGAAGAATCTCCTTTGGAATTAGATGTTTGTAGACAAGCTTGAAAATTAGTATCTCCCATCAAAGTATATGTCTTATTGTTATAGATGAATTTAACTTGTCTATGCAATGTAGAGGGGACAGCTTGCATGCTGTGAATCCAAGGCCTCCCTAATAACAAGTTGTATGTTAAATTTCCCGGCATAACATGGATAGGAGTAGGCAAAGTAACAGGTCCCACTGTGAGAGGTAAGGTGATGATACCCAATGAAGTCTTAGCCACATTGTCAAAGCCACGAATAGAACGAGAGTCAGGCTCCATAAGAGAGGTATCCACATTCATCTTATGCAATAGATTGATGCTACACACATTAAGGCCAGAGCCATTATCTACTAGTGTTCGTCTTATAGCAGTGTCTTTCATGACAACCACAATCATCAAGGGATCATATTGTTGTTGGACTTCACTAGTAGGCAACTCATCTTGCGTAAACACAATTTGAGGTTTAGGATTCATCACAGAGTTAACAAAAGATGCTATATTACTAGATGTATTCGGTGGAGGAACATTCAAATCTTTCAAGGCATCTTGTAACATTCCATGATGAGTGGAAGGAGTTTGAATCAAATCCTAAAGGGATATCTTAGCAGGGGTAGCCTTAAGTTGTTCTATGAGATCATATTCCTTACCCATAACTTGCGAAATACGGGGAGCTTGAGGAAGAATTGGTTGAGGATTAGGAAGAGAGACTGGAACAACAGGAGGAGGATTAGGTTGCTTATTATTTCTGGTATGATAAGTATGGGCAACCGCATGATAACTCTCTCTAGTTATTTGCTTAGCATAATTGTAAGGACTTATAAGTTGTCTTCCTTGTACGGTAATGATTGGTTTATTCGGAGTACAAAAGGAATCATGATCATACCTCCCTTGGACAGTAAGGAGAGGAGTCTTAGGAATTTGAAAGGTGGGAGAAGGATAAGCACCTTGGACTTCAAAGAGAGGTTTGTTATATTCATTCAAATTTATCATGTTAACCAACTTAGAGGTCTTGTTTTTGTTTATAGGTTTCAACAAAGCCACAAAGTCATCAAGGGCATCATCCAACAAAGCATAATCATATCGGTTAAAAGGTTTGTCTTTTGATTCAAAAGGAGACATCTCCTCATAGAGGGGATTATTGAAAACAACCATGTTACTAGATTCAGGGGAGGAGTGGATAAGAATGTATCCTTGAGAGGAATCATTCGACTTATCTTTCTCATCACACCTAAATGGCATAGTAACAAGGTTTATGAGTTTTTGGTAAAATGAAGGTTTAGCATCCTTAGGGTTTAAACACTCATCTAAAGCTTCATCTAATTCATCTTGGCTATACTCATAATAATCATCAAATGCATGAACATTTTGCAAATAAAAATCTGACATTTTGAAAAGATTGCAAAAAATTTAAACACACAATGCAAAGAAACACAAGTTCTCTCTCTTTTTTTTTTTCCTTTTTCTCTTTTAATGAAAAACACACTAAATCTAGATCTAGATCTAACAAATGCAATGCAAGAGGAAGCAATGATAGATTCACGTCGGGTTCACCAAAATGTGTAGGGGAAAAAGCGAGACTAGGACAATGTACCCTAATCCTAACTTTTGACACACATTGCGGAATACGAAAGAGCCTAGAGATATCGCACGGTTGGCTACTTCTTTTGGTGAAAGAGAGAGCCATGGGATATCTATTAGGATTTCTATTCCCTTGTTGAAATTGAAAGCTAAAATGATACAAGTTCAAACCCTAACCTCGAAATGTAAGTATGAACTAGTAACAAGTTTGCAGAATTAAGATTAAACAATGAACAGCTGTAAATGTAAGGATAAAATAAGAATGCAAATATGTACCTGGAGTCAAAATCAGACTGAAAATGTTTGGGACGGGGGCGCGGGCGCCACTGTCCTGAAAACGGCACCGGAAACCACTGTTTTGCACCCTGAAACACTGTCTGGAAACTGTCGGAAAGCTGTCTGTCCGGAGGACCAGGGGGCCTAGCGCCTCTGTCCCAGGGACCAGGGCACCTAGCGCCCCTATCCTGGCAGGACCAGGGCGCCCAGCGCCCCTGTCCCAGTCTTCTGAGCTGCAATTGCACACAGAGTTCTGTCTCAGTCTCCTCTTTCCGGATCTGCGTCCTGCGGCGTCGTCCGAATCCCGAAACCTGCAATAATATCTGAAAAGGGGGAAGGGCGGCTATATAGGGTTTTGCCTTAGTCAAACCCCCGCTTTGGTGATTTCCACCTCCACGAATAGCCAAGTTGTTTTGTAAAATGTATTGTGTGTGCAGACCTAGTGTGTGTGCAAGGTCCAAAACGCAAGAAAGCAAACTAGAGCAACCTAGAAAGTAAACCCTAATTGCTTGTAAATGATAATGCAAATGCTCTAAATCAAGATGCAATGTGATCTAAAGCATGAATAAATGATATATCAAAGCTTATGTAAGGACATGAAAACAATATGAAATCATACCCAACCCTCAAGGGAGGAGTACAAGCCAATCTTCAGTCGGTAATCTCCTATTGTTCTTCAATGTCTTCCAAGCCCTAATTGGATGAATGAATGAATTTGATAGATGCTTGATAGAATGATGTTGAGTGTTGTTGAAGTCTTCAAAGATCTGCTTTTTCGCTGCATATGAAGTTCCTGGAAACAAAAATCGGGCTCCTTCAAATGAGGAAAGAGAGCTTTTATGTATGAAACCCTAGGTCATAAATTCGTATTTTGGCCGACCTAGAGATTGAATATCCCGCCAATTTCTTGGGGTTAAGCTTTATTTTATGATTGGATCGTGCTCCCAAAATTTCGGGAAAAATGTCCGGGACCATGTTGCATGGGCGCCATGGTCCCGACAACTTTTCACCAAATTTTCAGGGCCATCGGATATGATGATTTTAGAGAGAATCCCGAAGTTACAGGTGATTTCGAGATGTTTAGACCCCGAAACCAAGCCCCCAAGTTCGAAATAGGACTTAATTAGGGTTTTTGATTAAGTGATGTATTGGAGGAATAAAATGCGAAGGGCGCGCTTTAGTGAAAGGGCCCTACTTTATGATGTAGAGAATGATGAAATAAGACTTTAGACCTAATTAATTTGATTAATTAAGTGCTTAAGGAGAAATGCAATGCAGAATGCAAAATGGGCTAAGGCGGGTGCTAAACTAGGTGTGAAATTGTACCACCCTAGCGAGTGCGTACAATTTACGACGCTACACTATCATGCTTCTCAAATTTATCATGCCTATCATACCTTGACATTCTTTCAGGACACCTAGAAGCAAAATGTCCTATCTTATTACAAGAGAAATATTTCAAAGGTAACTTCCCATCATACTTACTGACTCCCTTAGGCAATCTCCAAGTAATAAGTGCTTCAAGCTCATCCAATTCTCTTTCATGTTCTTCCATCTCTCTCATTTCTCTTTCATATCTAGAAACCCTAGATGTACTCTCTCTCAGATCATACTTCTACTTCCTGGATACATAGGCTTTAAAATGCACTCTCAGATTTACCATGTGATTCTCCAAATTTACTCAAATCAAAAGCAACAAGTTTAGCAACCAGCATGTCTCTTGTTACAGTACTCATATTCTGGATCTCATCAATAGCAGCAACTTTAGATTTGTAAGTAGGAGGAAAAGATCTCAACACTTTAGCAACAATCTCATCTTCTTCAAGAGTTCCATCAGCACCTGATGTTCATGACAAGTTCATTCACTTTAGCCATAAAGGATGATATGTTCTCATCTTCTCCCATCTTCGGCATCTCATACTTTCCTTTCAAACTCTACAATTTAGGAACTTTGACATGTTTATCTCCTTCATACAAAGTCTCTAACTTTTCCCAGATCTCATGTGCAATCTGCAATCCCGTCACATTTGTCAACTCTGAATCTGTCAGGGCACTTAGCAATGCTTCTTTAGCTCTTATGTTATGTTCAACATCCTTGATCTCAGCAACAGTAACCGGACCATTATGAGGAATAGTGTAGGCATTCTTTGTAATATTCTAGTAATCATCTCCAAGACACTTCAAATGACACTCCATCCAATCCTTCCATACAGTGTAATTTCTTCCATCAAATCTCATACTCTCTTTCTTGAAAACATAGGTTGCCATCCTGGATCTCCTCAAGCGGTCAAGCTTCTTCCAGAGGATCTAGCTCTGATACCAATTGTTGGCAACAACAATGAAGGAAAACTGAGAGGGGGGGGAGTGAATCAGTTTTCCCTGGATTAAACAAATTAAGCACAACTTCGAATCTAATTAATTGCAACAAGAACGATGATAAGAGCAATAACAACAACACACGTAACACCAATATTTTTTACGTGGAAAACTTGGTTAAGGGAAAAACCATGGTGGGAACTGTTGGCATTTGCATGAAGATTGCATTAATGATATGTTATGTTGTCATTTATGTCAATTGAACCGGTAATGATATTTTTAATATTGTTGTAATATTGTTACTATAACCGGTAGGAAGAATTTGTGGAGTGAATTGGTAACTGGTGTAGACCTTATCTATTGTTGTAACCGGTAAACCCTACATGTTGTTTTTGATAAACCCTAACCGATTAAGTTTGGTGAATTGGTTATATTGGTTTATGATTTGATGATGAGTGATAATGATGATGACACGAATGATTATTGTATGAAGACAATTCCAAGAGATTTTGGTGAGTTGTTGTAACAGTTTTTGTCTAGGGAATGAGCATGTGTATTGCATCTAATGCAAAGCGCGTGATGAGTTACTAGGTTCAATGAAGCAGTGATCAAGGAGTGATCAAATTTTTATTGATTGATGTGCAGAGATTGCTTTGTAATCTAACGGTCATACTTGAACTGAATTTGTTTGTAATCTCAATGAGAGTTAGGTTTTTGTTGTGTTACCGACCTGATTGATTTGTATTTAAGGTCGATGAAGTTGTTTAGTTTTATAGAGTTGGCAAAGAGATAGACACAGTTCAGTTGGGTATGTGGTTGCCGAACCAGATGATGTATCTACAGTTTGAGTAAAGGCAGATAGGAGCATGAAATGGATCTGATCAAGCAAGTGTAGTGCTATTCAGATAGATCAACAAACTCTCGTTATTTTCTAACAATTACAAAATAATTGAAATCCCCTACCCAGGTAAGCTCTAACAAGCTTGGTGCTATTCAAATCCTCTAACAAGGTGGTCCATTAGATTGGATTTTCAAATCCTCTACCGAGGTTACTCCTTACAAGGTATTGCTTCTAACAAGGCATTTGTAGTCAATCCCTTAACCGGGTGATTCCTAACAGTATCAATTCTTAACAGGACTTTTTGTAAAGCTTTAACAGGCTAGGCTCCTAACAAGGCAAACTTCAAAAGAGTTCAGATAGTTATCTTGTGAGTCTCATCTCACCATGGTTTTTACCTATTTTGGTTTCCACATCAAAAATATTTGTGTCAAGTGGTGAATGTTTTTGTGGCTATGTTTTCATGGTTGATTTACTTAACTACTTAACTATTTTTGATAAGTTGTGATAATCAGAATCATTGAGAAATCAAGAAGTTGTTTACTGTTAATTTGTTGTAATAGACAACCAGTTTATCTTATGAGTTTTTATCTTGACAGATTTATTATTCTAAGTTTACTTTAAGAGATTGATTTTTGATTGGTGAAGTTTATTATCAGTTTCTTTATCTACTGATTCACCTCCCCTCTCAATAGTTGACCGGATACTTATTCTTTCATCATACCATCAGGAACCTACCCACTATAAGATGATACTATGCATTAGTATGTGTAAATATTACAATGGTGAATGCACATGCATTCAGGGGCACTCCCTAGAGCTCACTGCTCAAAATATGATGACCTGGAAGGCTACAACCCTTAGGGAAGGTTCACTACCTTACAATAACATTCGCACTACAATCCAATTTAGATGAACAGAAAGAATAGCATCTGCTATTGCTTGATGATAGTTTTGATTAAGCACAATTGTGTGCCTTGCAACACACTCTTCTCTACACTTCACACTGAAAGATAAATTCGCTTGTTCACACATACATCACACTCTGATAATGCAAAAACAACACCCATACTCAAATTACATGAATATAACACTTATTTATACAAATCATCAACCTTGACTACAAGGTTGGCTCAACCCTTAAGACCTAATTACAAAATTACATCACACGATACATATATCGACCACCAGACCAATACAATGTCATAACAACATAGAATGGACTTAAATCAAATCCTTGAATACACAACACCACCAAAAATCTTGCTAAGATCAACCGCAACATGCTACACCACTGAAAATGTTGCATAACATGAAAATATCACTGGACCCATAAGATCTTCAATAATGTGCACAATGATCAATGTGGATCATCAAAACAAATAGGACATGATTAGGAAAAACCAACAAGCACGTTAGAATCATTCACAATAGCTATACCAACACCACTTAATCAAATCTCCATTGATCAACACGTTGATGCACAACAACAACAACAACAACAACTGGGACAAGAAAGATAACTTGCGGAGCACCAAAACATGAACTACCTGAATTGAAGATACACTTGAACATCCCAAACATTCTCCCAAATCCACAACTCAAGATGTAATCATTCTGGAGCATAATAGATCAAACACCAGAACACTGCAACACTGAACACTGAAAAACCAATCTTCATACCAGAATCCATAACCTGATCAAATCATCACATAGCATCATGAAATCAATACTGAAGCACGTATCTCTAGTTGATTCAGCATATCAAACAAATAGACCAACTAGATCAAGTAGCTACAATCACCGGAACACCAAAACAACTCTCTACAACATCAGAGCACAAGAATATGTTGACATCAATGACAACAACATATCCTAGTAGCAACAATATCCATATACTCCCCAACAAATAGAGTCATAGAAATAATGAATTGAATTTTGTTGGAAAGAGATAGGAGCATGTTGAGTGGTTCTAAGCTTGATATATGATTTTGGGAAAAAGTTGTGGGTATTTGTTGTTATTTCATCAATAGATTTCTTATTTAGATCTTGTTGATAAAACACTTTATGAAGTGTGGATAGGTAGAAAGCCTTCAATTTTTCACTTAAGGGTCTTTATTTGTGGGTCTTTTATTCATGCGCCTCAAGAGAAGTGATCTAAAATAGATCTAAAAGTTAAAAAATGCATCTTCATTGGTTATAGTGAGAATGTAAAAGGTTATAAGCTTTGGAATCTCCTAACCCATAAATTTTTTTTTAGAGATGTGGATTTTAGGGAGTTTAGAGTTCACTCGGGTGAAGAACAACCAAAGGAGAACAAAAAGATAAAGACATTGCACTTTGAGAGAAAGATAAGAACCAAGATGATGCACATGTGGAAGAAAAATTAGATGGATTTTAGGATGGAGAAGAAGAAATGGGTTTAGATATTTCAAAGGATGTACAAGATGAGCATACAAAAAATATGAATAGGTAGAGTCCATCACTCTTACTTTGAGGAGATCCACAATGAGACAAAATCTAGTTGATAGGCATAACCCATAAAATTCTTTTGTGTATTTTATTTGTTGAGTATTGATGATGAACCTAAAATGTTTAGGAGGATCTCTCTTTAGAGGAAATTGAGTCTTGGATGATTGCCATGTAGGAGGAGATTATGGCCTTGGATAGTTGTGACACTTGGAATCTTGTTAGTTTTCCTAAAGGAAGGGAGCACATTGGATGCAAGTGAGTATTTATAAATAAATTTGGCGTATATAGTCAGTTAAAGTAGTACAATAGTAGACTAGTGGGTAAGAGCTACTCCTAGAGAGATGGAATTGATTTTGGTGAAATTTTCTCTCCCATTGCTAAGTTATCCTCTATTGGATTCATGTTATCTATTATTGATGTTTTTGATTTTGATATAGATAACATGGATTTTAAAACTATTTTCTTGCATGAGGATCTTGAGGAGGAGATTTATATGCAATAGCCTGATGGTTTTGTTGTGAAAGAAAAAGAACACTTTGTTTGCAAGTTAAAGAGACCTTTGTATGGTTTGAAATAGTCACCAACAATGTGGTACCATACTTTGATGCTCTTGTATTTAAGTTAGGTTATATTAGGAGCGAGGAGGATCATTGTGTTTATATTAGGGTTATTGATGATCATATACTGATTACTCTTGAATGTTGATGTCATATTATTTATTAGTAACAATGCAATGATTAGAGAGATCAATAATCAAAATTATCACACATTTGACATGAGGGACTTGGAGGTTACATGATATATCCTTGGGACAAATATCATAAAAGATCAAGTTCACATAGAGCTTTGGTTAAGTTAAATTAAGTATGTTGATACCATTTGCAAAGGTTTAATATGCATGACCATAAGCTAGTTAATATTTTATTTTAATTGGTACTAAGTTAAATTTATACATGTGTCCTAGTTTTGATAATGATTTTGAGATATTTATGAGGTTCCTTATGCTAGTGTCATTGATAGTTTTATGTATGCAATGGTTCACATTAGACTAGATATATCTAAAGCAATGGGAAGTCTGAGAAGGTTTATATCTAATCCTAGTAGAGAGCATTGGACTTTTGTTAGAAGGGTTTTAGATAGTTGTGAGTTACTTCTATTTACTATTTATTATATCATAGTATTGATGATATGGCTAAGTCATTGCAAATACAAGGGTTTATTGATGCAAATTTGGCAGGTTTCTTTGATAGTCAAAGGTCCACTAGTGGCTATGTGCTTACTTTGTATGAAGGAGCAATGAGCTAGACGAGTAAGAGACAACCTACAATTGCATTATCCACCACTAAAGTAGAGTATATGTTTTCTATACATATCTCTAAGGAGGCAGTATGGTTACAAATACTTGGGTATGGCATTGCTTTTGGTTGCAAGACCATGAGGATCAAATATGACAAACAAAGTGCTATTTATTTGGTTGAAAATTCAATGTATCACGCTCATACTAAGTATGTTGATGTTCAATATCACTTTACATGAGAAATGGTTGAGAATAGTAAGATCTTGATTGAAAACATTCATAATTTGGATAATGTTATATATTCTCTTAAAAATTTATTGATCACAAATAAGTTCTCTTGGTGTAGGAAGGCCATGGGCCTTGATCATTATACTTGATTTTATTATTTTTTATCTCTTGGATGTAATTGAAATTTACAATTTCAAGTGGGAGAATGTTATGATAGGTGATATTAACCTTGCATTCCTATGTCAATCATGTGTTTCCATGTTCCTTGGAAAGTGTTCCAGGGGACATGAGAGAGAAATATTTAATATTTATTTCGTATGAAAATTTATAATTGCATTTCAAGAGGTGAACATGTGTTAAAATGAGTTACACAACATAATGGATAAATATCCATCTTAGGCATCTACTTTTAAAATATGAAAGGTCATTCTTTTCACATTGAATTTTAGGAGGTGTTTTGTTGATTGTCTGTATCTGATCCCACCGAGTTAAAGAGAACCAGGGAATTGCTTTTCTTATTGGCTATGGATTAGGTTCCCATGTGAGAAACCACGTGAACATATTATTTTATTATATCTATTGGCTACCAATTATTCTTGGTATGTGTTTTTATAGGTGGTTTATTGCCTCTTGTTTTAGGTTACCACAATGGTTTTCCCTCCCATAGTTTGTTATAAAATTGGAGCTATGGAATAACAGTTTTGTGTGATTGTAAAAGTGTTGTTGGGTTATTTAGAGAAGTGAAGTGTATTATAGTACAAATTTCATTCTTAAAGATTAATAATATAATTTGCCTCTTTCTCATGCATATTTTTTTCTCGAAAGGGTTTCTTCATGTAAGCCTAGTGTCTCATTCAGTTTGTTGATTTTTATATTACTATTGAATATGCAATCACATTTAAAAATATAATTTGGTAATTTTTTCTAGATTTTTAATCACTTGCATAAGTTAATATTGTAGCTTTTCTTTGCCTTGTTTTTAACAAAGATTTGGCTACTAATCTTTCTTAGATATAGTGTGTGCAACAAAATCAACCTTGGGATAATTTTTTTTTTAAAATATCATTGAGTTGATTCTTAGGAGGTCTCAAGAATTGGTTAACTGGTTGAGGATCTATAGTTTTAAATGCTATCAAGAAGTAAGCATCAATCTCTTTTGGATTGTAAATGATAATGGCAAGGCTCTCTTGTGGATTGATTCATGGGATCTTCATTCCCCAATTCTTTTCTCATTTCCTCATCTTCATCACTGGAGTAATAATTTTGTGGATGTTGGTTGGTCTAAAGTTTTTTATTTTAAATAATACCCTCAAGTGGTGAACATTGAAATTTCTCACTAAAAGGATATCAATTGTTGGTCTATAGGAGGAGAACAAGAATCTTGAGTTGACCTAGCTTCTATTCATGTTGATTGCCATTGTTCTTTTTAAAAAGGGAAAATTTCCTAGCTTGGGAATGTGAACTTAAAGGATTTTACTCTATTTCTTATGGTTACTAATTGTTAGATAGTGATAATTATACTTTGGACTTTCCCTAGTGGAAAAAGATTTGGAATAAATTCTGTTGGCAATTGTAACTTCTTTGTTTAGATTCTATGTTAGAATAAATATCTTACTTGGGACAACCTCAACAAGAGAGGCTTTCATGGTCCCTAATTAATTATGGAATTGTTACTTGTCTTTCCTTTCAATTACCTTTTTATTTGGGTCTTTGGAAGTGGTGGTGCTTTTACTATAATAAACCCTTTATTCATGCTACTTCTTTATCTAACTTCAAAGCTAGTTTGGGGTGTCCTCCTGCTCCTACTTCTTTTTTATTAGTTGTCTATGATATTGGCCCTTTATTTGTCCTCTAGAAAACTTGGTTGGAAAGAAATTATCAAATATTCCAATGATATTAAAGGTTCATTGGGCATATTTGGTAGAAGATATTAAATTCAATGAAAGAGACCATGGTTTAAAAGTGTTCTTTTGATAAGAATCTTACTTCCTCTAATATTTTTATATTGAAAAATTTAGAGTTGGGTTCTTTGACTACTTTTTCTAGTTTTGATTCTCGAGTTAAACTTTCCTTTAAGGTTAATGGAAATGGTAAATAGAATCTCCCCCCTTAGGTGATTTCAAAATAAATATTGATGCCTCTTCTAGGATTAATCTTGGTGTCATGGAATTGACAATATTAGACATGATAGTACTAGTTCAATTCACTTATTTTTCTCTAGTGCTATCAAATTTGGTACTAATAATCAAATAAAAACTTGCACTCTTCTTGTATCTCTAGAGAAAGATTTTGGTTTGGTTTGGAAAAAAGGTTATTTGTCATATATATTATATAGTTTTGGTTTCTCTTTTGAGACCTCAAAAGAAAAGAGTTCATCTAGCAGCTAGTTCAACTTTTATACACTTAATTCATTGTCATTATATACAACTAAAACTACCCTTTACAATTATGACTTTGGACTTCCCTGATCATCTTTGATGTTGGCCAACACTTTGCACTTCATTTGTTCCATCATCTTCAATTTTTGCTCCAACTATGCCCTTAGCTTCATGGTAGATGACACCACTTCCTGAAGGATCTTGAGTCAGTTGACATTGTCAGAAGTTTCTTTTAACTCTGGTCGCTTATCCCTATCATGATTTAGCCTCTTAATCATGTCAATTAAAATTTGGGTTCGGTTGAGCCTTTGTTCTCTGATAGGATCAAAATTGTACATATCTTGGTCAAATTTCAAGTTTGCATTACAAGGTCGCAATACCCCTTGTATGCATCATCAATTTTTTTATTTATCTTTGATAGTGTATGAATAATTAAACCGGTCACTCTCTCCACTTTGAATTGCTTCTTTTATGTCCTCTCCTTTTCTAATTCATCTTTCATTTTTTTGATCTTAGACATCAAAGAATCTCTATCTGCAAAATTAAGTGATTGAATTGTAGGAGCTTGAATGACTGGGACTATGCCTGCCTCCAATATCTCAATCTTGTTGAGAAGCTTTTGGTTTTCAATCACTTGTTGCATATGCTTCTCCTTCAAAGTCTCGAAATTAGTATACAACTTATCATTAATTTCTTCATTGAATAAAGCAGTGTTCATCATCAAGTATGTTGCTTCAGGAGCTGAAGTATCAACCACCCTCATGATAATTGCACTCCTTTGAATTGATCATAATTCTAAAAATAATCTACCTTGTCAATGCTTGGTGCATACCGACCATAATTTATAATTGGAATTGAATTGATCCTGATAGATCTTTCTCCATCTCTTCCTCTAAATGATATATCATTTTTTTCTCATTCCTTGCAATATGGAATGCCAAAGCAATAACAATGCCTTATCCAAGAAGTAACAAAACTCTTGCATCTTTCACCATCTAATTACCCTATTTAGGAGTGATGTTTTTAACATTGAAATCAAACTCCTTTATCACTTCCTCGCTTATCTTATTCCACTCAAAAGGTGGCCTCTTGTTTCTTTGTTCTTCATGTCTCCTTTGGTACTCTTCTCTCCTCGTGATTACAAAAGCTTGAAATTCTCGTATCTTCATTAATTCATCATCAATGATTAATTGATTGCAAGGAAGAGCCCTTACATTCCCAGTGGGATAATCTTTAATTTTCAAGTTCTCGAGGGCTCTATTTGATGGCATTACTAGTACAATTTCACTTATTGTTTGCCTAGTTGGAGATGGGGGTGTGGATGGATGGTCAACTAATGGTGTGACTTCTTAATATTGTGCTACCTCTGGAGAACTATGAGTTTCCCAAATATCAATAATATTTATTCCCTTCTCCTTCATAGGTCGGTCTTCCATTCTCACTTTCTTGGCAGGGGGTTCTTTAGAATCAACAAATTGTTTCCCTTTCTTAACTATTTCTCTATCCAACAAGGCCTAAGCACTAAATCAGATTCTCAATCTTCACATTGAAAATCCAAGAAAATCTATCTCCCTTTCCTTTCTAATGGCTTTAGCTCTCTGCACCATATTCCACTTTTTCTTCCTTTCATACACCTGTTCAATTATTATACAATTTCTAGTAATATCTTCATTATCCAAATGCTCGCACTTGAATTTTGGAGACTTAAGATATCTACAAACTTACATCGTGTAGGGAATAGTGAAGGCTTATGTGGCTTCCTAAAGAATGTATTATCTATTTCACTTAATTTCCACAAAGCTTCTGAGAAAGCAATCCTGTAAGGCACACATTTAGGCAAAACATGAGGTTGCGTTGGAGTTCCATACATCTTGATAGTAGTAGTCTTGGAAAGGAGAAACATTTCTCCCAAATTATGTGAAATCCCAATATCCTTTCTTCTCTCTATAGTTTGATGAAGTCCATCACATCTTGTGGGATTTTAACTTCTAGGATTGCAATATAGCTCAACACCTTTTTTATGTATACATCTAAAATTGGCCTAAGATAAATTAATTAAAAATTAATTATTTAATTAATGTCTATTCCTCTATCAATAAATATATATATATTTTTTTTATGTGATTCATTCTTAGTCTATTCTTCTTATTGTCAAATAAACATTAATTTATTTATCTGTCCTAAATCTTCTAAAGTTTCATTAATTAAATAATGCTAAATTATTTAATTCCTCTCCAAAGACAGTGTCAATTCTTCTAAGTCCACTTCACCCTCCACATCACTCTTCCATGTCAATCATCCACCTCATCTATCACCTAATCCTCACGTGGCTAAGAAAATTAAATATTTTAAATATTTAATTAGCTATTTAGCTTCAACATCCATCCTAGTCAAAAGAGAGTGGAAGACTTATGTTCACCTTATCTTCTATTCATTCCCCACCTTCCCTATTCTCAACTTTGGTCTCTTCACCTCACCATGGTCAAAGGTGACTCATGAGACATATGTCTCATGAGGCCTACCTTTTCTCTCACTTTCCAACAACTTGGAATGTTTCTTCCTTCTCCTTCTAATGGTCATGGAGAGAATCATGACATGTGGCCTCTCCTCCCACAGTTTCCTCCACTTTGTTAATGTAGGAGAAACATGAGCCTTCTTTCTATCTCACAATCCAAATAATTCAATCTTAGCCATTTGTTTTCTCAAGACCAATTCCTATCCATTGATATTTCCCACCTAGGATCAGAGCCTTGAATTTCCTATAAAAGGAGACCTCATGTCCTTATTTTAGCTAATAGTCAAGAGTTTAGTATGCTTATTATACTTTCATGCTTTCAAAAAACCATAGAAAAATTGTGTTATTGGCTTGATTAGCATTAGTTTATCATAATATTGCCTTTGTAGCTTCATCATAGTAATAGCTTGCATATCCATAATAGCTTTATCTTCATATTAGCTTCATATCATTTTATTATCATCATCTTAGTTTTCCATTGCAAGAATACTCCATTTTGCATTTCAATCAACCAAATAGTTTATTCTCTTTGAAGTAATCTTGGAATAATTATAGTGCAATATTTTAAGGGAAAAACCAATACCAAGATCTTGGGAGGTAAAACACAATGGGACAATAAAGAATAATCAGTTGTTTCAAAGTATAGTCTTTGTTTTTGTTGATTTCTTGATAGTTTCATTGGTGATACTTGGTTTAGTAAAAAATTTATATAATTTGTGATTTATTACTGTGTTATACTTAGTTTCTATTTTCCAAACTCAAACAAAGTGTTGCTCAAATATGAAGAAATCTGCATGAGCACAATGCATATCCCATAGATAGGCCTAGTATTGGACAAACAAGTCTCTTCCTTGGTCACCTTGTATCTTGAGTTGTAGATCACTATCCCACTACTTATTTCCACTCCATAAAATTATATGATAGATAAGGTAATATCATAGGAAATCAAACTTCTTCAAGTTATCTTTGGCTTCAACAAAGCTCTCATGTATCTTCACCTCCAAGTATACTGCAAAGTCAAACTCAGTGTTCTTCATTGTGTTTATAATCTTTGCAATTTTGCACATCATATCAAATGAAATTATATCTTTTACATATTCACCTAGCACCTGATACAGATGGTGGTATGTTTTTACAAAGTAATCTATAAATGCATCAATAGAGAAAGGCTCCCTTTCAAATTGTGAAATTGGAATTGGCCCCCTATACTTTCCCTTCCATCTGAACTTTGGAATTGACTTGGCTCTATAAAATTTGTCATGCACCTTGTAATTGTCTTCCATTTTCTTCAAGTCTAGCTTCAACAATTTTGCTTTGCTCAAACCAAAGCAATTTTGCTCTGCTCAAACCAAACCAAAGATAAAAAAATTAAGTAATATTGATATCCATACCGATTCCCCCATTCTCAGTCCTATGGTGTGTTCAACAATTAGACCAGGGGGGGGAAGGGGCAATTCAACTCAAAATTTCGAGGTGATACCAATGGCTCTAGTTGGGGACATGTGACTAGGAGGGTCATAACGATAATTTAGATCTCTAGGGCAAACCAAACAAAAAGATAGACCAAAACCCCAAATAAACACACCAAAATACCAAAAACCTAGAGGAAAAATACACCAAAAAGACAAAAACCCTAGGCAAGACATACCTATATACACTATGCTACAAATGTGCATTAAATACATTCTTCTTTATGCAAAGTAGAGCTTCAAGAATTGTCCATGCACTGGCAATTCCATAGCTTCACCATTAAGGCTATGCATAAAGTATGAATCCCAACCATTTGTCTCCATTGTGAGGTAAGGGCTTGTCTAGAGTGATTCAAACTTGTCATGCTTGCCCTTATCCTACACTCATGCATTCAACATCAAGACAATGTCATCAACCTTGATTTTTTTGTCACTCCCCTTCTTGTTAAACAAATATTTGACCTTCCATTGATTCTTCAAATTTTTCTGATATATGAGTCATCCTCGTGGTTTCATCCATACATGTTGGGTGATCGATTTTGCATTGCATTGAGTCTGAAACATCTTCATCGTAATCCTAGATGAATATATACACAAGAAGCAAGTTATTATGGGCAATCTTGCATCTGAACCATACATCAATTCATAAGGTGACCCCCCTGTTGCCTTCTTAACAATTACCTTACGTGCTTACAATGCTAGCTTCAATTTTGAGTTTCATGCCTTTTTATTTTTCTATAACAACCTCTTAATGATCTTCATAAAACTTGTATTGCTTGATTCTACTTGTCCATTCCCTTGTGGGTGATATGGAAATGAATGGGATAGGCAAATCCCATATTGATCACAAAATGAATTGAACTCCTCTAATCTAAAATACGTGGCATTATCTATAATTAGCTTCATAGGAACACCCACTCTTGTAATGATGTTGTCAAAAATAAAGTCCACAACTACCTTACTAGTTGCCTTGTAGGTATTGCTTCTATCCACTTAATAAAGTAGTTTGTGGCAACAAATATCAACTTATGATATCCACTTGATGTCTTTGTGATTTACCTAATGAAATCAATTCCCCATTGTTGGAATGGTGCCTCCACTATCATTGTTCTTAGTGGGAGAGCCCCTGAATACTTTGACTTGCTTAAATTATTTGGACATGACTCACACTTTCTCACCATTTTATGAGCATCAACAAATAAAGTTGCCCACCAAAAATCATCTCTTAGGAATTTATGAGCAGTTCTCTTTGCAGTATAATGGCCTCCACAAACTCCTTCATGCATGTCTTTCGAGACTCTTTCTTCATGGTATTGATCCAAACAAAACAACAACACTCCATCTCTACTTCTCCAATACAAATCACCTTCTATAAAAACATATTGAATTCCATGAAGTTTTGATGTCCTTTTCTGATCCTCAGCCATTCCCTATGAACAGTTCATGTGAAGCAAATAATAAATGATATCTATATACCAAGGACAATGTGCTAGGTTGACTACCATTTCTTCATTGTCAACTATATTTACCTTTGTTGTCTCCAAGTTGTATTCTACCATAAATTTAGCCAATCCTTGTCCTATTATCAAATTGGCGATTTGGATCTCAATGTTGAACTCTTGAATTCCATTTATCCATTTGCATCTCCTTCCTGTTACCTCTTGTGCCACATAGGAACATAAGCAACTATCCTTGCACCTACTAGGTAAGGCCTAAATCATTTCACTACCTTGACTAGAGCATAAGCCTGGTTCTCCATTATATCATACTTTAACTTTGCAGCTTGCAAATACTTACTAAAGAAGACAATTGGTTGCTCATATCCCTCATCATTCTTCTGAAGTAATACTATAGTGATTGTGTGAAAATAAGCAAAGGAATTTTTTTGAAAAGGCTTTACTAAAATTAGGATATTTCAATATGGGTGCTTGCTTGATTGCTTCTTTGACTTTGAAAAATTGTACTACCTCATCTCCCTAATCAATCTTTTGACCTTTTTTCAACATTTTTTATATGACCTTAGTCATCTCTATAAATTCAGACACAAATCTCCTTGAAAAGTTAATTTGTACAAAAAAGGATTGAATCACCTTGGCAATGTGTCTAAGAAGTTCCCCTTCTATCACACCAAATTAACACTTTTTTGGATTCAATGATATGTCATACTCTAAGCCTTTGATAAAAATATTTTTCCAATTATGCATAATGATCTTTTGCCTTCTTCAAAATGTTGTCAACTCATCTTGATAAACCACTAGTATGTCATTAACAAGGATTGCAAATGCTACATCCATGACTCTTTGAAAAGTTGCCCTTGCATTTGTCAAACCAAAAGACATTCTTTAATACACATATGTGCCCCATGGTGTGGTGAAAGTTGTCTTATATTGTTCTAATTCTTTCACCTTCACTAGGTTGTATCCCAAAAAACCATCCATCATTGAAAGTAGCTCAAAACCATTGATTTTATGCAACATAGCCTCCATATTCGATAGAGGATAATTTTCTTTCAATGAAGATATGTTTAAATTCATGAAGTCGACACAAAGCCTAATATCTCCATTCTTATTCTTGACAAGTACTAGGTTTGACACCCAATTTAAGTGCCTTATGGGCTTTATAATTCCCCCATCCCTAAACTTCATCAGTTCATGCTGCATCTTTGGAGCAAGAGTAAGAATGATTGGCCTTTGCTTTTTCCTAAAAGGCTTTTCATCTGGTCTTAGTGGAATCTCATGCTGAAATAGGTCATAAGACAAAGCAAACACATGCTTATATTTCCTTAACAAGGTGATCAATTGAGTTCTGATTTGGGGATCTAACGTATTTCCAATGAACACAATCCTAGAGGCATTCTCTATTTCCAAATTTACCTCTGAACAACATCCCATTCTTGGGTTGTTGATGGCTTTACATTTCACTTATAAGCATTATCAAATGTTCTCTATAGTGCAACCAATCCCTTTGGAATTTTATTGGTTTTAAGCTGAATCACTTCCTTCCCAAAGAGAATCTCCTTACCATCAGTGACTTCAATAAAATTATTGAGATCCATTTCCTAATCTTCATATTCATTTATGCATTGTAAGAAATTTAACAACTTTGCATCATCATGAAAAACTTGCTAATGCCAAACATTTTTAGGTACTACAGGCCTTGTTTTCATCTCAACCTTAGAAATTCATGCAAGGGTGATATCCTCCTGCCTTGAGGCAATATTAGCAAGGAAGTTTGTCATCACAACTTTTGATATTTCAGTCCATTCAATGGAGAATGCATCAAAAAATTCTAACACATCCCAAATTGTAGATGTATATTGCTTTAACCTCTTATTCTTTGATGAATACTTCTCTCTAACTTGAGAGACTACTAAATTTGAATCACCAAACACTCTTGACATCTTCACACCACATTTGACAACATGATTCAATCCTATCAGTAGAGCTTCGTATTTTGCTACATTATTGTTGCATCCAAAAAAAGCAACAAATAAGAGTATTTGAAAGTCTTACCAGTTGGAGAAATAAACAACATTCTGACTCCTGATCGTTCTTTTGAGCATGCTCCATCAAAATACATCTGCCATAGATTATTTTGACTATTAGCTTCTTTCAACTCACCACTCAATGATTCGAGACTTCTTTTGTATCCTTAGGGAGATTTATAGTAAAATTATCTATATCAACATCACAAAAGCAAACATGCTCCTCTTCTTCTCAAATTTCTTCAATGATAGTAGGGGACCTTTTCTCTCTTTCCAATTTTAATTCTTTTCCATTTCACGGAATCAATGCATATGAAAATTCCAATTGAAAGCTCCCTCCTCTTGTTGCATTCCACTTCCTCGACAATAACATGCCATACCTTGGTGGAACATCAACAACTATTATATTCATACAAAACTTCTTCCTAGGAAATGATGTTAGTGCAAATTCCACATTCTTCATGATTCCAATTGCAATCACTTCCCTTGAATCCATTAAGCACTTTCCATATACACAAGTCACCTACAATCCTAATTCCTTCATCACATGAATAGATATCACATTAGATGAGGCTCCTAAATCTATCATGCAATTATTTAATAGCTTGTTATTCACAAGCAATGCCACATAAAAGGAATATTTCTGTGATAGACACTTTGTCAGAGTTGTTCCTACATTAATCTCAAAGATTTATTCAACTTCTTCATCATGCACATGATTGACATGTTCTTTAGTTTCATTTGTTGAATATCCCAGACAACTGAGGGGGGGGGGGGGGGGGGGGGTGGGGGGGTGAATCAGTTGTACCAATTAAATATTTTACTTATCCCACAGATTTGGTAAACAAAATTTTGATTACTTAACCATAAATAGATATAAGCATGAAAGAGCACACACATGGAACATACACATGAACACCAAATATACGTGGAAAACCCAAGAAAGAAAAAACCATGAAGAATGCTAATTGTCAATTATGAAACACATGTTAGGGTGACACCGGTTAAGGTGTTTTTTACAAAGGGTGGCTCATTGTCAAAATTCTCATTGCAGGTGGGGTCACTGCCCAGCTATAACCACCAGAAAAAGAAGGGGCTCATTGCCCAAAAAAAGAAGAAATAAAAAGAAAGAATCCACCATTGAAGCACAACTACCACAACGCTGCAATGCCAGAAGAAACCTTTGGCTCATTACCTCTGGTACCAAACAACAACAACACACAATCTCACTGCTCAACCACAACTTCACATAACCTCACACACATTCCTAGAAAATAGATCTTCCTTTCCAATCCACTTTCTTCTATGCAATCTTCATTATGATCATCCTTATTTATATTGATATTTGAAATAAGAATTTCCCAAGTTGGCCAAAAAACAATTTACTAGAACACAATTTGAAATAGGTCTACACTAAACATTCCCAAGGTGGAAAGGAATAAGAAGTGGACCACACCACAATGCACTACATTATTCAAAACAACATGTTATCCATATGCCATAATAAATGGAGCAAAAATAGAACATTCAAGGTCATTCAGACCTGGAATGAACATATCGACAACCACAACTCTGGAGCATATCATCATGTCCCAAATTAGAATATCAAAGATAAAGATATGAATAGAATAAATCCAAAATATCATCATCAGAACCAAAAATGCGGAGCACTGCAAACACTATCAAACATCATCATCACTAAAGATACTTTAAGAGCACAACTTTTGGAGCACCAAATCATAAGCATGACATCCCAAAGAAACCTCCAACAACGTACCAAAATCTCATGACTAGAACTACAACATATCAGAAATGTGGAGCATAAACCAGTCACTGAAACACATAATCAGTACGTTGACATCAATGACAACCATATTGATAATCATATTGACACACCATCAACTTCACATTTACAACATCATTTGATTTGTCTCTAGCACTTTCCTTCTCAATTACCAATTCATTTACACTAGAAATCAAAGATAGAGCACTCTTTCTATGTTCTTCAATCCTCATCATCTCAAGCAAGGGAATTGATGCCTTGATTTGAGACAATGTTTGCGCCATGTCAAAAGGGATATAAGAAGACACCATAGTGTTGTGAATCTTCTCAACATTCATTGCAAAGGACTTTTCCTTCTCTTTTGTCTTCTCTACACCTCAGACGAGCTTCTCTTTAACATCTTCATTTTTCTCCCACTTCACCTTCAATTCCACGTTTGAATTATCACTTCAAATTCTTGGAGCATTAACAACTTTATTCTTCTCTTCAACTTTCTTTTCATGACTTGCTTTCTTTTATTCATTATTTATGCTCCTAGTAAACATACTACTAGGTTTTCCTTGATTAGTGTTCATGGCTCTACCCCTCAAATTGTAATTATGTCTGGCCTAATCCTTTGTAGCAGTTGTAAGAGAAAAAATGTCCTCATCATTAAGTCTTATGAGATTTACTTGCCCTGAATGTCTTCTTGAATGACCCAAAGGAATCTCCTCATTATCTGAAAACACTTGTTGATGGTATAGTTCCTGATTTAGTCTTTGTATGGCAACATCAAACTTTACACAATCCTCCTATGATGAATCACATTTCTCTCCATCCATGTAAGGCTTTGTTGACATAATGTTAATATCATCACCTTGATCATAATGGTTCTCATTGCATTCATCACATGGTATTCCCAATTGTTCTAGAGATTGTGTTACTGCACACTGAATTGAAGAACGAAGCAAGCTGCAAGCAACACACCATGGTGTATTCTATACCATATTATCTCCTAGCCTTTGCAAAGGATCTGGTGTTTCTTTGTTTGTGGAACCTTTATGATTATTTGATATTGGTTTGCCATTGTGCCAATTTGTATTGTATGGCATACCATGTAATCTCATCGGCTTATCTTGCCTTTGAAATTTTGACCTACCATTTGTCAATCCTTTCTCATTCTTAGCAAGTTTGTAGCTGAGATCCTTCAATGTGCTCATCACTTTGTCAACCTTGGCTTCATTCACTGACTTCTTTTTCTTATGACCCTTTTGCAAAAACTTTATGTCCTCTCTTTTTCCTACCTTCTTTGATGCTTTTCTGTTATTCTCAATATGCAATACAATCCTAAAAGCATCCCTAAGTGACTGGGGCTCTTTATCTTTCAACTGATATCCAATTTTTGGATCATATGCATTTTGATATGAGACTAAACACATTGATTTAGTTAGCATTATATGATAAGGAAGCTTATTCATCAATTTTGTAAATCTATTATTGAATTTAGAGGCCGATTCATTATATCCCTTTTGAATACTAGTAAATTCATTAACAACAAATTTAGGATTAGAATTGCCACCATACCTTTTCATGAAGACTATTTTGAATTCAATAATTGTTGAGATACTTGAATTAGGCAATTCTCTATACCATTCTTTTACATCTTCAAGAAGTGACTGCATGAACAACTTCATGATCAACATCAAAATCATCCAAATGCTCTTAAGTTATCTTCTCTTGATGTTGCATTATTTGCAATGAATTTGGGCAACACCTTTCTTACTTCGTTATCTATTGGATTAGGGAAACCTTGTATGCCATTGAAATCCAACTATATACACCTATTTGCATTACCTCTGGTCTGAGTGTACCTTGATTTTGTTGTCCTCATGCATTTTGATTTTTATTGTGTTTTTGAGGCATGCTTTGCACTACAAATGAGTTATAACCAAACTATTTTCTAGTTCCAGAGACACCACTATTGTGAGGTTGAGAAATATTGATATCCTAAAATAGGCATTGAAAAGATAGATACATTTATTTGAATTGTTCCTAAAATAGCTTCTCTTGACACCAACCTTTGAAATAGATCTAAAGTGTTGATTATGATCAAAGGTGGTTGTGAAATAGGAGCTATGACATAAGAAACTTCTGGGACACTAATTGTTGCAGATCCTTGAATAGTGATGTGAGAGCTTCCTAAATAGTGGTAAGTGGTAAAAAATTCATATGTTGCAATCGTTTAAGTAGCTACTCTCTCCTCTTCAATTTCTACAATCTTGTCACATGCACCTCCAACATCTCCACCTCCCTTGCTATAAATTCATCTGACTTTGGACCCATAGTTGATGTTGTTGTATGATTTGAAACTAAACATTCACTTGCATCAGTGTATTTAGGTCCTACATACATTGCAAGAGCATTGAGTCTCACATATGGGGTTGAGTTGGGTACTTCAAAATTTAGTGGACTGGATTGTCCAGATTGACACTCTGAATAAGAAATTTCATCACCACCTCAATCAACAATTATTGAGTGTCTAGGGCGAGCACGAGGTTCACTATAGGAATGTCCATGTCTATTTGGGTCCCATGCATTTTCAATCAAACATTTTTCTTTGTTTAAGAGAGAAGCAGCCATTTCTAAACTAGTATTAACATCCGTAGCAAAGTGAGATGATCAAGATGGGATTCAAACTTACTAGATTCTTTTACTTTCCATCTTTGATTCAAGAAATCAACCATCAAAGCTTTATGTGGATCTTTGGGATTTTATTATTCTTAGGTTTTACTATTTTTTCTACAAAAACAATGATTTGCAACCTCAGATTTAAAGGTTTGACAATTTTTTCCACAAAAATCATGGTTTGTTGCAGTTTGTTTTGGGTCACACCTAGAGTTGTTGGGGAAAACATATGCAATCGTTGTATCTTGCAGTCTGTTTTGGAGTTAATAGAGCAAACAATGCTCAATGCTCATTTGCAAAAGTTTTTTGTGGTTTTTGACAAAATCGTGTTTGTTGTTCTTTGGAGGATTTATCGATTTTTCCTCAAAATCGTGGTTTCAAGTTTTTTTGGCTCAGTAATTCATGTACGACGGTTCTGTAATTCACATGTGATGGTTACATTAGGTTGGACAACTTTTCGTACTCTTTTACTCCATTTTTCATTATAAGATATGAAACATGCTTTACACTTGTAGAATGATTTATCTATCTTTTACTATCAACTCCTATTACAACACTACTTTGAGTTATAGAGAACAAAATTTCACAAGCTAAGAAGAAGATTCAATGACTTTGAATTCCCTTTTATAGAAGTAAGGGAGCGAACAAACTTCAAGCCCATTGTACAAGTGTCATTCATACATTTGAAAATAAAAATGACCATCATCCTAAGAATTAGGATATCAAAAAGTAGTGGAATGCCAAAATAGAAAAGGTAGGCAAAATGAGGGAATATTTTATATTTAGTTACAAAATTTATGATGGATTCCACTCCTCGAAAGAGAATGCTGACTACTACTCAAAATAGTATGTTGACTTGTGGATTCAAAGTCAATCTTCTCCAGATTTCTCATCCCACTTGGTGAGTGTTCTATCATCTGGCTAGGAGTAATCTAGCATCAACTTCAACTTATCAAGATAGATATAATAATTTGACTCAAGGATCACTCTTGAATCCTTTTTAATAATTATCATAGATGACCTCAAAAGCAAAAAGTTCATCTAGCAACTGATTCAACTTTTCTACACTTAATTCATTGTCATCATATACAATTGACACTGCCCTAGACAACAATGAACGAACTTGTGACTTCCATTGGTCCAATGAATTTGGACTTCTCTGATTCGATAACAGTCTACACTCCATTTTTTCAATTACCTTCAATTTCTACTCCAAATGTACACCCTTAGCTTCATGGAAGATGTGTTAGGTCCCGGAGGCAACTGAGAGGGGGGGGGGGTGAATCAGTCAGTTGTCTATTAATTTCAACCCAAATATAACTTAACCAAACTTAGTGCATAATACTGGTAAACCAAAATTTAATGTCGATAGACAGTTTAGCAGTTAATAACAGTACCGGTAAAGTTTAATGCATGAAACAGAAAGACAAATAACATACACAACACATAACACAGTTATTTGTACGTGGAAACCCTGTAAGGGGAAAAACCACGGTGGGAAACCTTACCCACAATCAGATGATCTAATGCAGATAGTATGTGTGTACAAATGGGGTTTGGACGTGCAGAAAGGCCAACTGCCTAGAGCTCACTGCTCAATCACAAAATGAGAGTCACACTGACTACAATTGGATGGTTAAATCCAATGATAATGTACTACTCAAAATAACATCTTCATATGCTGGATTCAATACCGGTTATGCTCTAATTGTCTTCCTCATACCTTCCTTGAATCTTCAAATGATGTCTGCGTGTATAGCTCTGCTTATATTCGCATATACCTTATTACAATCCCTTTTTACACTCTACTTCTACTTCATAATCTCACAAGCGAGATCTTACATATTTACCAAAACCTAAGACCAAATGTGTAGGTTGGCTCACTAAGATATTACAATAAAATCAATTACAAATGAATCAATATGCGATGCATGATGTCAGCTCAAATGCATTTACAACAATAGAAAATCATCTTCATAACGTGTCGTGCTGATCTGGAATAGATAATGCTTGTCGGTCCATAACCTAGACCTATTTGCCGGTAACAACAAATATGCAAACTCAATTGTACCAATAATCAAATCACCAAAACCAAGTGTCCAAACAATGTCTTTGACATAACCAAGTAATCTCCAGATGATAACAGATCATCCTTAGTGCCAGTGAACAATATAACCTGTCGGTGAACCAGATACCGGTGACTATGCATAAGTCACTAAACATGCCAGTGAACATAATCAAAGATCTCCAAGTGTTGACAAGTGTTCTCAAGTGTTGACATCAATGCAAAAACCAATGCAACATATCCATAATACCAACAATCTCCCCCTTTAGCATTGATGGCAACACAAGATGGAAAAACCATCTAAGTGCCAAAGCAGAAATGCCAAAAACCAAAAACTAACAATCTCCCAAAGAGATCATTAACTAGAGATCAAAATACAGATACAGAGAGTAACAATCTATCCCCCAATGAATAATCTTTCCCCAAAAGATAATGTGTTTCTCCATAGATATCTCTCCCCCTTTGACATCAAATGCCAAAGTAATACAAAACCAAATACAATCAGTTCATAGAACTTGTTACAAATACCAATTGTTATAACCAAATTTATTCAATCTACTCCCCTTGATAAGTATCTCTCCTTCATCAAAGCCAAAAAAAGGTTTCTTTGTTAATTCTGTAGGTCTGATGCCATGCTCCAACTGTCTAAGTTTCTACGGGTGAGGGTATAACTCTAAGTTGTTCTCAAGTGTTGACATCAATGACAAAACCAATGCAACACATCCATAATACCAACAAGATGACACCACTTCCTCAAGGATCTTGAAATTATCAAAAGTTTCTTTTAGCTTTAGTGGCTTACCCCTGTCATGATTTGACCTATTAATCATGTCAATCAAATTTTGGGTCCACTGTTCTTCGATAAGATCAAAATTTTGCATATCTTTGTCAAATTTCAACTTTGCATTTACAAGATCACAATACCCCTTGTATTCATCATCAATTTTTTTATTTATCTTTGATTGCCTATGACTAATTAAACTAGTCACTGTCTCCACTATGAATCACTTCTTTGATTCCCTCTCCCTTTCTATTTCATCTTTCAATTCTTTGATCTCATACATTAGAGAATCTCTATCTGTAAAATCAAGTGCTTGAATGATTGGGACTATGTCTGCCTCCAATATCTCAATTTTCTTGAGAAGCTTTTGGTTTTCAATCACTTGTTGCATATGCTTCTTCTTTAAAGTCTTAAAATCAATATACAACTTTTCAGTAACCGCTTTACTAAAAAAAATAGTGTTCATCATCAAGTCTGCTACCTTAGGAGATGAAGTATCAACCACCCTCTTTAAAATTACATTCCCTCTGAATTGATCATAATTCTGAAAATTGGGACTGAAGATTGATCCTGATATATCTCGCTCCACCTATTCCTCTAAATGATATATTATCTTTTGCTCCTTCCTTGCAATATGGAATGCCAAAGCAGTGACAATGTCCCATCCAAGCATCAACAAAATTTATGCATCTTTCACCATCTGCTTGCCTTGTTCAAGAGTAATGTTTTCATAATTGAAATCAAACTCCTTTATCACTTCCTCGCTTATCTTATTTCACCCAGAAGGTGGCCTCTTATTTATTTCTTCTTCACGTCTCCTTTGGTACTCTTCTCTCCTTATTATGATTGCAAAATATTGAAATTCTCACGTCTTCACAAATTCATCATCATTAATGAATTATTTTCAAGTAAGATCCCTTATATCCCTAGTGGGATCATCTTCAATTTTCAAGTTCTCGAGGGCTTTATTTGAGGGAAATACTAGCACAATTTCTCTTATTGTCCAGCCAGTTGGAGATGGAGGTGTGGATGGATAGTCAACCAGTGATGTGACTTCGTCCTCTTGTGATACCTCTGGGGGGCTCTAATTTTTCCCAATATCAATAATCTATATCCCCTTCTCCTTCATAGGTTGCTATTCCATTCTCACTTTCTTAGTAGGGGGTTCTTCAAAAACAACATATTGCTTACCTTTCTTAAATATTTCTTCGTCTAGCAAGGTCTAAGCACTGAGTAGTAGCTTCATAATTTTCACTAGGGGATCATGTTCATCACTAAAAAATCCAAGGATATTTGGCTCTCTTTTCCTTCTGATGGCTTTATCTCTTTACACCATATTTCACTTTTCTCCTCTTTCATACACTTGCTCAATTGTT
This sequence comes from Cryptomeria japonica, assembly GCF_030272615.1. Classification (NCBI taxonomy): domain Eukaryota; kingdom Viridiplantae; phylum Streptophyta; class Pinopsida; order Cupressales; family Cupressaceae; genus Cryptomeria; species Cryptomeria japonica. The sequence continues at coordinate 547,608,422 of NC_081410.1, forward strand.
GTACAATTTTTGGTAATAACTTTGTTACCCAAAGGTCCATGCTTGAAGTCAAGTTCCAGATACTTAAGATATCCCTTTGGATCATAATTTTTGAGCTTCTTAGGCCTCATCCTGTATGGCCTCAAAGCTAAGTACAATTTGTCTAGGCCATCCTTATTTGTAGTAGTGAAATTTGCAAACTTACATTGTGTAGGGAACAATGAAGGCTTATGTGGCTTCCTAAGGGATATATGATTGATTTCACTTAATTGGAAAATAATTTCTTGGAAAAAAATCCTCCAAGGCATACATTTAGGCAATACATGAGGTTGCACTAGAGTTATACATCTCGATAGCAATAGTCTTGGAATGGAGAACCCAATCTCCTTGATTATGTGAAATCCTAAGATCCTTTCTTCTCTCTATAGGTTTGATGAAGTCCATCACATCTCATGGGATTGTCACTTCTAGGATTGCAAAATAGCTCAACACCTTCTGAACAAAGTGTTGCTCAAATGTGAGGAAATCTACACGAGCACATGCATATCCTAAACATAGGTCTAACATTGGACCAACGAGTCTTTTCCTTGGTCATATTGCATCTTGATTTACATATCACTATCCCACAACTTCTTTCCACTCCATAAAATCATATGACACATGAGGGAATACCATCTAAAATCAACTTCTCCAAGTTATCTCTGGCTTTAACAAAGCTCTCATGTATCTTCACCTCCAAGTATAATGCAAAGTCAAATTCAATGTTCTTCATCATGTCTTGAATATTTGTAGCCAAACACATCATTTCAATTGGCATTCGGTCTTTTACATCTTCACCTACCACTTGACATAAACTGTGGTATGCTTTCACAAAGTAATCTTTAAATGTATCAATAGAGAAAGGCTCCTTTTCAAACTGTGAAATTGGAACTAACCTCCTATCCTTTCCCTTCCATAAGAACATTGGAATTGACTTGACTCTATATAATTTATCATGGACCTTGTAATTCTCTTTCATTTTCTTCAAGTCTAGCTTCAACAATTTTGCTTTGCTCAAACCAAAGTAATATGCAATGTCATTTTGGTCAATGCTAATCATCTCTTGTCCAGTTGTAGTGATTATTGATTTCCTTCCCACATCATATTTTTGCATAAGGATTCTCATGAAGTTTGCATCAACGAACACATTTTGCACCATGAGCTTTCTAAGAGCAAGCTCCCATACATTTCTCTTAGGGATCTTTGCAACCCCCTTCTGGTACCAATGCTGAAACATATCCCAACTAGGCTTCGATACTTTAGCATATTTGACCCCATGAAGACCATCCAACAATTTGTCTTTTGGACCACCCGACCAAATATTGGTAATGGAGCTCTCTTACCATTCAATTGTTTAATGAGATCCTCATCCACCTTCCTTGGAGGCTTCCTACTCATCTTGGTTAGTTAGGGTTTTGTACTCTACTACCAGGGTTTAATAGAAATCCTCTTCAACAATACCTACCTTGCTTCTATTGTTCACAACTCATAATACATACAACTTTGACCAAAATCAAAATAAAAATTGAAGAAATGATTATCTCACCAGTCGAATTACACTCAACTCAATGTTTTTTGTGAAACCCTAATTATATCTACAACTTTTCGCAGAGCTCAAATTAGTTAATTCTGATAGGTACAAAGGATTCAACAAAGTGAAACAGTCCTGAAGATGCTTATAATTGACTGCAATGGTTACTAAACCTAGCTACTTTAGTCATCTCATCATTTACTCCATTCACGGGAGTAGATAATGTTGGATATCATTGGCATATGATGAACCAACATGTTGATATGATGACAATGTATGTTGTCATTGATGTCAATAAGTTCAAGTGAACCAGTATGAAGAGGTAGGAAGAGATACAATGAACCGGTGTCAGGGTTTCACTAAGTGTGACTACCAGTTAGTAGTCTCAGCTCTATGGTTATCGGTTTGGCAATTCAGCTTGTGCGATGCAACCGGTGATACTCTGTGATGAGTTAGCTAAGAGATATCAGTAAGATCAAGGTGCCATGTCAGCCTTGTACGCATGAAGGATTGAGGTATGAGAAGATCGATTGCATTTGAAGTCTACCTCAGGAATGATCATTCTTCTTAGTGGTATGAGAAGAGAGCGTGATGGGTTACCGATTCCCATGTGTGGTGATAAATGAACGATGCAGATTGTCTTGTGATCTATTTGAAATTGTAATACTCTATGCAACGTGTTTGGACGATTAGGATTGGACCGCCTGTGTTGTAAACCTAAGATGCTTAGGGTTTAGGGTTTATGCTACCGACCTATCTGTTGTCTATAAGGTCGATGATGTTTGTTATTGTAAAGTTGTTGGCAAAAGTTGTGTGTGTATCCGAGTGATGAGATACTTGCCAGACCAGTAAGAGGAAAACTGCAGAGTGTGATTGCGGAGTAGAGAAAATGAAAAGGATTTGCCTTGGCATGTAGTGCTGTTATCAGATCAGAAGTTTTACCTGTTGTCTTCTAATCATTTCAACAGTTGGAAAATCCCTTTACCGGGTAGCTTTAACAGGCTTATTGTAAAACATGTAACCAGGTGACTCAAGATCATTGAGTTCTTCAAATCCTCTAGCGAGGTAACCTTTAACAGGGTATATAGCCATCCCTTAACCAGGTGATCTCTAACAGGATCGGTTCCTAACAGAACCTTATTGTAAAGTCTTTAACCGAGCTAGGCTCCTAACAGGGCGAGCTTCAAAAGAGTTAAAAAACAAGCTTGTGGGTATTCATCCCCACCGTAGTTTTTCCCATTTGGGTTTCCACATGAAAAATATGTGTGTTATGTGTTATGCATTTTTCATGTGATGTTTATGAATTATTTGGTTGAAAGATTATGCATCCAGAGTTTATAGGTTACGGTATTACTAGTATACCACATGCATATGTTTATGGGTGAAGTTGATATCAAGTATTGATCGTATTTCAAGTGTTCAGACTTATCAGTTTATGGTATCTGATGTCTTATTGTGTTAACCGATATTGCCATGGTTAAGTTCAGTAATGGTGACAACCAGTTGGTATTGTGTTAACTAGACAAGTTGTTGAGAGAGTTTTTGCCTGTACTAATTCACCCCCCCCTCTTAGTACCGGTTGGGGTATCTGCTGTTCATCATTATTCATATTAGCAACCGTTTGCCACTTTTGAATACGTGCCATTGATTTGCAATGGTTGCGCGGAAATAGATGGCTATAATTAAAAGACCAATCTCTTTATAAAACTTCACTAAGCTTTTCTCTGCATTAGACTCCACCTGGACACATGTCACAATCGTGAGATACTGGGGGTGTAATTAGGTTCTGACATCTCTGGTTCCTCAAGGCCCTACTCTAGTGAGAAGGCTCCAACATGCATCGATGTGTCTCTAACTTCTAATGGGCCTATTTTTTATTAGATGGTTTGTGTGCTTTGAGGGGCTCGATGGCTCTGACATGCTAGAGGGCCATGGGGCTCTGGGAACTGTTGATTTGGTTTCCAAGGAACATAAGAAATAATTGCTTTGGGACTTAGGAATAATTAACAATTGGGTGGATAAATTACTAGGTAGAAGGGACCAATTATTGATAAGACCAACGCGACACAAAGTTGTAACTTAAAACCGAGAACTCTTTGCCACCAGTCAACTCAAAAATACAACACATGGTTTAAGCAACAAAGGAAACCTGGCCACCAAAGGGTTTAGGGTTTAAGGGCAATTAGGACCTATGACACACATTAACCAGGAGGGAAAAATGGGCAATTTAATTCAAAATTTTGAGGTGCTACCACCACCCCAATTTCATCCATTGAAATAATGTAGTCCTAGAAAGTAAGGGTTGCTATTTTTGAGGAAAATATTTCAAATAATCTTGTAGTATTTTTTGTTTTGTTTTATGGGACAACTTGCTCCATTAAAATAGATCTTGAAGACCCCCACAAGACCTTACCTTTAGTAAACATTAATTATGTTTAAATTTAAATGTGTTAAGACTATATGTTTAAGCTATTATACCTACTAATAAGTCCCTGTAAGACCTTAGCTTTAGTAAACATTAATTATGTTCAAATTTTAAAGTGTTTAGATTATATGCTTCATAATCATCTAAACTATACTTCCACTAATCAAATCTTTCAATTAATCGAAATCACCATGATGTAATGGAGTCTCTTGTTTAATAAAGCTACCATTGCCATGCAACTCCATAGCTATTAGGGTAAGTCCCCATGTAGGTGTTTAGCTTTTTTAATTATGCTCAACATTTTAAGCAACAATTTACGGAGTTGATGACCCCATGAATATGCTTACTTTTTGGTAGTCATCTTAAATTGTATTTTTAAATAAAAATATTAATAATTATTATTACAATTAAAATTTAGAGAAAAATTGGAAGCAAATAAAGAGGAATTTTTTTTTTGAAGCCACGTGCATATAATTTATGCTTATTTCCAATCCCTTTTTTTTTCAAAGTTTATTTTCAATTCTTAAACAATAACTATTCTACTCAAATAACAAAGAATTCGATTTATCCTTTTTCAATTAAAAATTTGTATGGAAAATACTCCAATTACAAAAATTACAATTACATATTTTTTAAGTAATTAATTCGTGAACACACAATTTACCGAGGCTTGTCTACCGTTTCACTTCCTGTAACTCTAGATTGTTTCTATCTTGCCCTAACCCTAATCGAGAAAGCGGAAAGACAATATAGTTCAGCTGCATTACATCATCAACGGTATATGCATCACCGCTAGAGAACTCAACGGAGCAGATCCACTCTTCATTTTGTGGGAAGAAGCATACATAATCTGCTTCTTGTCGAATTTGCTCACTACTTCATTTGTCAAAACAACTTTCTTTTCTTTTCGCTTGCTTGCGAATTGAACTCTGCACCTCTCGGACTTTAATTTGCTCCAAAATGGTACGCGTTCATCTATATACCGCTCTTTTTCTTGGAGCTTTTCTTCGCTGTAAAATATTTTTCCTGGATCTTATTTTCAGTCAGTGTATGGAAGTGCTGTGTTATTGTTTCATGGTTGGTTAGTTTTTTAGCTTTAGGTTTTAAACAATCATTGGATCGATATGTGTGGAGGCTAGATGCTTGACTTCCCAAGATTTGGATTTAAGGAAATGGGTTTAGGGTTTAAGTGCTGCGTAATAGGAAGTACAATAGCAGCTTTCTAGTGGCTGGAATTTGTGTAATAGATAAGTATTTGAAATTATGAGATGGGTTTAGGGTTTTATGTCATGGAAAGCAAGTCTTGAAAATCAGTCGTTTGGCTTGCACAGACAAGGGCTTGGAAAAGGGACCGAGCTGTACAGAGCAATATTTAGGAAGTACGTTTGGAATTTTGAGTCGGAAAGAATTGCAAAGTTGAGTTTTAAACGTCGGCGAGACTTCAATTTGAAAGTGATCCCCTTAGAGATGTTAAATGTGAGATTTTTAAGATTAAGTTCAATGTTGTCTTTATTCAATACCCTCTAAATATATGACCTCTATTGGTAGCCTTAAAACCATATTTACCGAGGGTTGAGATCTTAGGACGGGCTTCGATTCTTTAATTTCAGGTGGCTTTGTTCTGGTTGTTCTTTTGTTTCTCTGAAGCCAATTGAGCGGGACAGATTCCATTCCAAATGAAACTTTGCCAGTCTCATTATTGTACGAAGGCTAATGGGAGATGAACCCGTTTTCACACCAGGATTTTTTTACAAAAAATGCTTTGGAACAATGAGAGTCAAGGGGTAGTTCTAGGTAGAAGAATTAACAGAACAAATTTCAGTCAGAAAGCTGAAACAAGGTTTGAAACCAGAGTTATTCAGGAGATAAGAACAGATCGATACTGTACAATGCCCTGGTAAAAGTTTTTGGTTAATATGGAAGAAAATTGGATTCTCTACATATAGATGTAGATCATACGAACTGATGCTTATAGTCTGCCCTTGAGGTTTTTATAACTGATGCATTTAGATTTTACACCGTTGTGGCTATTTGGTTTCTTTGTAAGTATCTGCTAATTAAGGCCATTTCACAATATTGAATTGTACAATTCCTTGTATGCTCGTGGAAATGATGGGACTCTTAGCCATTATTAACGAAATTGGATTGCAACTTGTAGGTTCGATTCTTTCCCGCCCCCCTTGTTTGGGGAATCAATTTAGTCTGGAATAACTGCTTTGGTTGACATACACCATCACTTTTTGTCTGAAACTAATTGATTGCGCACTTTTGACAAAACTTTCCATTGTAAATATTAGCTTAGTGGATATTGTAAATCGAGTCACCAATCTTGAACCTCATTGTGATTGTTGTACATTGGAGAATCATGACACTCCTCACTGTTATGGCCCATGAATGCAGGAGGTTTTATTGCATATATGGGTAAATGTAGGTCAAGTTCAAATCACATTATACTGTTAAAATAATTTAGGTTGGGTGAAGTTTATTGATAGTAATCTTTGCATGTGCTTCAGCTTGATAATTTATACAGCATTGATAGTAATCTTTGCATGTGCTTCAGCTTGATAATTTATACATACCATGCTGTTTGATACGGAGATTGATCTGAATAAATATCAATGTAACATGTCAAAGTAAGTAATGGATTGATTCTCTTAGAGTCTGTTCAAGCAATGAAAGACCTGACCTCATTAGCATTTTTTAAGCCAGTGACGCCTTTTCATCTTCACAAGTTTTCAACTGACTGATTTGCTAATGTGTTACTTCTTTGTTGTATTTGCAGGTTCTTTCGAATGATATTGATCTGCTTCACCCTCCAGCGGAGGTGGAAAAACGAAAGCATAAGTTGAAGAGGCTTGTGCAGTCCCCAAATTCGTTTTTCATGGTAGACACTTATTGAAAATAGTTAGCTACTCATTTTATTTCATTTTCTTATTGGCTTTGTGTTTGGATTTGACATGTCATTTGTTTTGATTTCTTGTAGGATGTGAAGTGTCAAGGATGCTTCAACATGTAAGTGGCTTCTAGGGATTGTTTTGGTTTTGTTTGAGTGCCATGCTGAGATAAGTTCAAATATTGGAGAATTCAGCACGGTATCTATACATTTTTACTAATAAGACATTTCTTTGAATTATACAGCACCACAGTTTTCAGTCATTCCCAGACCGTTGTTGTATGTGGGAATTGCCAAACTGTTTTATGCCAGCCAACTGGAGGACGAGCTCGCCTAACTGAAGGCTGCTCTTTCAGAAAGAAGGGTGATTGATTACTCTTTTTTGGTTCACAATGTTATTACTTGTGAGTTGTTACTATTGATGTGGTCCGTGTATTTGCAAGCAATTGCTTGCCTTGGAGTTAAGCTGTGAAATATGCCAAGTGTCATGCCCTCTTAATTTCAGACTTTGGACAATCTTTGTTATACAAGCTATAATAGGATGTGACTATGAGACAAACATAACTGTTTTTTCATCATATTCAATTGCTGAGATTATGTAATTTTTAATTAGCCGGAATTTTGCAGAGAATTTCTGAATTACTTGCATTTAAGTCTAATTAAAAAATTTGATTGTCTAAACAAATTTTGATATATAATGAGCTGTGGCACAGAGGATGCTACTGGGTGCAAAGCAGCAACTGGTATTTTGTTATTGTTAGTAGAGATGAGAAATTCAGCATTTTGCTTATAATTAAACAGTATTAGTGTATTTTGGATTATTTTGCTGTCGTCAATGCAGGCCTTTGTGTGTTCTTTTTCAAGCCTACAATGCTTATACTATGTATGAGATGTCTAATTACTTGACGAGTTAGTATCAGCACAATTTTTATTTTATTTTCTGGCATGTATTCTCATGGTGTGTTTAGGCATGATGATATGGTCTAATTGGAATTTAATATTTTAAGTTTGGATTTTTCTATGGGTTTTTACTATATATTCCCATGACATATGGATTGGAACGTGGATGGATGCATTTGTTAATTGCGTTCTATCCTTTTAATAAGAGGATTATGCAAGGGTTGCCATTGCTATTGGTCAATTGGCCCCTTTTTATAAGGAGATTCCAGAAGGGCTACAGTAACCTACTTTAATTTTTGAGATCTAGGTTGAATACCGTTTAACTGTTGTAGAGGGTATTATGGTTGTACAGGAGTACTCCTTGACCATAAGGTAAGAGACAAGACTATTTGATCTCTTCTCAAAAGTCTTAATTTGAATAGAAGCCAATGAGATCTGTCACATGGAAACTGTGATATGATCGTTTTCAATGGTGTCTTTGATGGTTTTGTTTTGTGAGGGATGAATCTGAATTTGTTTATATCAGAATTATTCTTATATATTTGAATTACAGCTTTAATTCTGTGAACTCCATTATCTGCACTTAATGTTATTATAAAATAAGGCAAGTGAAGGCCAGACAAGATAATGAATGAACTTCAAAGGAAGTTAATAGTATCGTATTAACATTATCAACCAGACATTCAGTGTTTTTTCTTCGTAAGTGTTTTTTTTTTATGGAACATCGTTGTTAAACAGCTCTTTTGCTTATATGTTATTTTTTATCTTATGTTGTTTGGGTATGGGATTGGGCTTTTTTGGCAAATCCAGCATGCAATTTAAACAAATGTCAGTGTGGTGCACAAGAATTAAAGCTGATAATTGTTTCATTCAAAGCAGGGCTTGCCTATTCGCTGTATGTCCATTGGTTTGGGAAAGGGCCAAGCGTTATATCAGAAGACATCTAGACATCATAGGTACCAAATTAGATCAGAATTCAAAATTGTTATGTAATGTTTAGTAAACTAAACCTATGGTATCTGATGTATGTTCTTTGGCTTGGGAAAGGCCAAGCATATTATTGTAGAACATTTAGTCATTGTAGATGCCAAAGTAGACCAGAATTACATTTAGTATCGTTGTGGGTTGTACATGCTTTTTATTTGCAAGCATCACAGCATGTCTTTTTTTCAGGTCTAGTAATTGTTTAAATATGAGGTCAACACCTAACATTTCAACACCCTTCACATGTCCACTGTGGGACTAGAAACATGGAATTACTGTGGTGCATCCAGCATGGGATTAGACATGAAGATTTACTGTTGCACAACACGTTCTTTTGCTTAGATGTCACTTTGGGAAGTTCAAAGCTAGGTCTGCAATGAGAACCAAATGGCTTAACCATTTGAGCTTCAGTCCTGTTGACTGTTAAGATCTTATGTTATATGCATATACCGTATCACCTTGGAGAAACTTATTTAATTTTGTGTTTTTTCCCCTTAGCAAATATGCTTTTCTGGAAGATCAAAATTAGATTATTCAAAAGTTCTTATGAAAGACTACATACAATAATATATTGTTGAAGCCTACTGCATGTTAAATCCCCATTTACATAAATTTTTCAGAATGTGAAAAATGAGTCAATGCTGAAATTCAATCTGCTAGAAAGTATAACAACATCAGGTGTTCCTTGAAATAAATTAACACATGGCTGAAGGTTGAAGGAAAATGGTAAAGGACCAAGCCAGCAATATTAGCTGGAATGGAATGGAAATTAAATTCAACTGCAAGGATGGCAAGGTAGCAAGGCTTGTTAGCAGTAGAACAAAGGATTTCAGGATCAAATTGCCACGTGTCAATTTTCAGTGTCATACACCATATTTAACAGCATATGAAATATTCATTTGTAGAATTCAGGGATGAAGATGAAAGTAACAGTCCTTTCTTTTTTATTTGGAGAATTTTGAGCAATTCTCTCTGAAGTGTCTGTTTGGTTATGTGGATCCCCTACCAAAATTTGATGTTACTTTAGGAAATTATAACTGCCAGGCTAGATCACGGAAAATGAACTCCCATTGGTTCAATCAAGAATTTGTTGATTGATATGACAAATCTTTTCCACTTGGCCTTTCTGTTCAAATATGAAACTTAGTAGAGATAACACCCAGTTGACTCTGAAAACTTTATATTTTAAGCATTACTTTCTATGGATATTTTGTGCAGGATTGCCCACAAATTAGTAGAGTTGCGAGCTCCTCTCTTAACAAGATATATGTTTAATGTCTTTGAAAACGGGCGAAAAATTCAAACAAGCAAATCGAGGATGCAAAAAACTAATTAGAAACTAAGTTAAGCACTTTTCAATCAAATGAGATAAAAGGATTTCGACAGATTGCCCCTACATATTGAAGAGCTCTTCAGAAACTTTTAACAAAGTTTCCATCTAACAGTCAAAGGGGGAAGCCATATTTTTTTCCTGAAAATGAACGGTAGCAATGCACAAAGCTTACCATATTCAAGCCAGTGAAATGGCTGTTATGGGATATAAAAATCGTGAAATGCAGGAAGATGAAGAGATCTAATTGAGGAAAAGAGTTTAAAATGCAGATGGCAATTAAAGACTGCTTAATATGGCAAAACTTACAGAGTCAAATCCTGGTAAACAGAAGATCAGATGATATTGTCAGTGGTAATTCAATGTAAATTTCTGAATGTAACACGTGGGGAGAGAAACGAAAAATCAAGAGTGCAATGTCCGAGGAAGAGAAGAAGTAGGACGTGATGCTGGGAAAGAAAGAAAAAAGCAGTTCAGGGATTTATTTTATTGAGGGGTAAAAGATCTATGGCCAGTTTGGTTGAAGGTAAATTTAATATCTCGTCTTTCAAAAATCAAAATTGAGTAATGTAGTTAAAAGATGAATCTGTGAAAGATAAAATGAAGGAATGATGCCATACAAAATTTTTGGGATCAAAGATAACTGCAAGTTTCCAAAAATTGAAGCAGAAAAATGTTATAAATAACTCACACTTGGACAGAGAATGGGTTGGCCAAAGAAGGGTCGGTAGCTTTGTTGGTAGGGCACTCCATCGGCAAATGGAAGGTCCTAGGTTTGAGTCCTACCTGTTTATTATGAATTGTAGCTCAACATGTGGTATTGGAATCAGGCTAGGAGCTCTAAGCACCTGCAATGTGGCTTAAGGGGGTGTTGGAAATAAACCACTTGGACCAACAATGGGTTGGCAAAGTGGGGTTAGTAGCTCAATTGATAGAGCACAACAATAACAAATGATAGGTCTTAGGTACGAGTCCTAGCTGGTCTACATGAACTGTAGCTCAACAAAAAAACTTAGAATCAATGAATGATACAAAGGGAGCTATTGAGGGCATAATTTACATGTAGAAGTTGATTCAAAATCAAAGGTTGAGTTGCAAATTAAAAGAGAAAAATTGAATGAAAGATCTTAGCATGATGCAACTAAGAGATTCAATTCATTAGAACCAAAAATTAGGTGTTAGATTGTTGAACATAGGAACACAAACATAAGCTTCTTCCACATGCTTGCTAGCCAAAGTTATTCAAGCAGTAAGGGATACTCAATAAATTAAAAATAATTCTATTTTTCAAGGCAAACATTTGGTAAAAGGTGGGGTTAATCCCATCGTGTGATGCTTAGATCAAATTAAAATAACTCTATTTTTCAAGGCAAACATTTGGTAGAAGGTGAGGTTAATCTAATAGTGCGATGGTTAGGTTGTGGCATTGTTGTTGTTGCCACCAAGGTTTTTTGCTGATCCAATGTGCTTGCATGTTTGAACCTTTGAGTTCATGCTTTAGATGTTCATGTAAAGTAACTTAGTACTCCAAACTATGCTCCAGACTCTCATTGGGCTTTTGTGAGCTCATGGGTTCTGTGCCTCTGCTAGGTTATTGTGCTTGTAAGTTTGGATATTTGTGTTGATACTTCAACTCGCTCAAAAAAAATGAAAATGGTAGAAGGCAGGAAATAACAGACACTTAAATCAATAATAGCACTACGAGAAATCAGGGGTTAGAAGAATTATTCTTCTTAAGAAGCAATTGGAAAATCTATATCCAACAAAAGACGACAGAAAAGATTGAAACAAGAGAATATATAAATATCCCTTGAATTGACATTGGAAACCACATATCAAGTATCAGTGGGGATGAAGTCTGTAAATGTTGTTTAGCCTTTACAAATAAACAAAACCACAGGTACCCACAGTTCCCCTACAGGATTCTATTAAGAATAATGAGATATCATCCAGCAAAATGTGTTAGATTCGTTTCAAGAAAGAGGCAGAATAAAATAAAACTATGTGGCAAGAATGAGACAATGCCTTTATTGCTGTAATCTGAAATAGCAGACTGCACAGTTGTTTAATGGATATAAATTTCAGACCCATTTCACCGCGCAGAATGTCTTAAATATTGTTTCCGAAGTACTAGCCAGCAAATTGGAAATGATTATGCCAAAAATAATCTGAGGGGCTAGATGGATCTGTGAAAGGGAAAAAAAAAAAATCTCGATTGAAAAATTATAGCGCACAAAATAATCTACTTAGTGAAATCTGCAAGGGAAGGAAAGCATGTTAATCAATCAAAATGCAAATAAGGATGATGTGACTAATATTTTTAGTCCTTCATGTACTATTATTTGAGTTAACTACTTACAAGTCTAATACGACTCTATTATACATAATCTACCTTGTTGTTGTTGAGACATGGACCAGCGAGGCCTCGAACCTAGGACCTTCCATACGCTGCTGGAGTACTCTACCACTGAGCTACTGGCCCCTCTTGGACCAGTCCATTGTCGGTCTGGGTGTGGCTTATTTCCAACACTAACACCCCCCTTAAGCCACACCTCTCGTGTGCTTGGGGCTCATAGCCTAGACCAGGTTCTGATACCATGTTGAGACATGGACCAGCTAGTACTCGAACCTAGGACCTTCCATACGCTGCTGGAGTGCTCTACCACTAAGCTACTGACCCCTCTTGGACCAGTCTATCGTCGGTCCGGGTGTGATTTATTTCCAACACCAACAGTTGTATATTTCCTTGAAGCCAACTAGAATGGTTTATTGAATATTATGATACTCAAATAGTTGGTGAATGATATCATCTTGATATATGATTCCCATTATAGAAAAAAGCTTAAACATTCTTACATATACTAGTACATCATGGAATTTGACAATGTAATCAATCTGCCAAGACGACACCTCCTTCTCGATATTGGATGATGGTGTATCTTATGGTGGACTCTAGACCTAAGATGATAGCACAACAAGCGTGGTGGAATATAATGCTAGGTTTAGAAAATCATGGAGGAATCTTATGGTTGGTGAAACAATATACTTTTAAATAAATTGTATTGTCTAAATGAAGTTGGGATAGATAATGCCGACCAAATTTATTTGGTGGATATTCCTCCTAAGCTTCTATTCTAGTAAACATCTAGTCTAAAGTAAAAGTGGATATTCCTCCTAGAAGCTTCTATTAAACATCTAGTCTAAAGTAAAAGTCTAGGAAAAATAAATAAAGTTGATAAGGAATAAAGCAAGGAGTGACACTATCTGCCATTTTGGCTATTTTTCTTTAATAAATAAGGACAGGTGTCACATATGTATGATAACTAGTTTTCCTATTAGTGTAAGTAATATTGGGTGTTATCAGATCCTTAGATAACTTTGGATTACTATAAATAAGGCACTCCCTAGACCATTTGGATCATGAAGTCACAGTGTGATCAAGTGGTTGAACAATAGAGTCCTTTAGAAGTCTTAGGTGTATGAGTTTGCATATATTCCCGTATGCTCTACTCTTGCATTTCAAGGTGACCTTAAGAATCAGAAAATAATACATGAAATAGTTTGTAAGAGTTTATAAATATTTTATTTTCATAATAATACAAAGAAGCTGTAGCCATTCAGTCATTAGCCTTCGCCACTGTTTTGCCCACTTACAACTTAGCTGCATGACCTCTAGATGCAAAATGGTATCAAAGCCTATATTCTAGGAAAATCCATGAATCTTGCAAAATATTTTGTTATTCAATAAGGTGTGATAAACCTCTGTTATTGTTCGAAAATGTTGAAGCATTGTTATGCTGTTGAGATTGCTCGTATGAGTTTGGATTCAACCTTTATTATCATTTATTTTAATTTGTTGTCTTTGTTGTTGTCCATTGACCTATTACTCTCCTCTTGTGGATTGAGTATTGCTCTCTTGTAACATCCCTTATAAGGTATCCCTCAATGTGTTGATAAGTCTATAGTCTAAAAGATGACATATTATCTACAATTCTATGTTTTTGAGGAAGACGACAAAGAATTTTTTGGAAGGAGTTTTATATACAACTGTAGTGAGCGTTCATCTTCAAAGACTCAATATGAAGCAAAATGTATCTATGATATAGAAACGAAAGAAAGGGTTCAAGAAAGAGATGTAGAAATAGAAGAAGACGACACAAATATGCTACAACAAAATATGACAATTCTATAAGCGAATCTAATGATTTCTGTGAAAAAGTAGAAACTTGTTCTGATTTGGAACACCAAAAACAAGATACCAATCCCACTATGTATGCTCAGTCTTCTTTAGATCCTTTGTTGTGTTATTATATTTTTTTGTCTTATGTGTTATTACTAGTCTTTCCTTCGTATTCTCTCATGTATTAAGAAATGTAGCGATGTGTGGTTTTTTCCATAATAAGTCAGTCATCAGACTCAAATTAGAAGGTTTAAGTTAGCATTTCTACACGTTAATAGATACAAGTTCCATGATGGGTCTTGCTAAAAGCAATGCCCTTCCATTGTTATACTAGACCCAACAAAAAATCAGCGTAAAAGGATTAGGTACTATCCAAACTATAAAGCAAAAATTCCAAAATATTCTTGTTAATCTTGGAGAATTTACTTCTTTATTTTCTTTCTAGATGAATGAGGATATAGATACCAATATTATATTTGGATAAGATTTCCTTAAATAATTTAAATCCTTTTCATTCTATTATAGTGGTATTGCCTTGGGAAACCATAAATAAATAAAACTCCATCATCTTCCTTGAGTCCCCAAGTCTGTAAATGTTATGGGCATATTTGATGAAGAAGAAAATTTTCTCCTTCAGAATCCCATGACTACTACACTAAGAAGAATCAAGGAGTTGCTAGAAGAATGCCAAAAGAAGATTTTGGAAAGATATTTCTTTGATAATTTTGTTATAGTTCTTAGATACGATGGATTGGTGATTTGCACACTATTCTTGGTACTAAAAAAATACATTTATTATCTTCAAATTTCACTAAAGAAGTAAAACCTAAAATACATGTATTAGGTACTATCCAGACTATGAAGTAAAACCTAAAACTCCCTAGCGGGGGAGTATTAAATATAGCTTACTAGGGTTTGGGGTAGGCTAGATGTAAGGACACAAAAGAAGTTGAATTTGTATTTGAGGATGAATAATCTAGAATGAGAAATCTCAGATGGATAGTATAGTACAAAAAACTACTATTACTACTTCAAATGCTACCAAGGGCGTGGAAAAATTTATCTTGTGATTCCACTTCTCATTAACATTGTCTAATTGACTAGTTGGCATGACTTCAAAGTCTAGTGATTATGTGGAAAGAGATAGATATAGTTGACAATGGAGAATATTGGAAGTGAGAGAAGTCCCTTTCTCTTGCAGGATAGTTCTATACTTGCCTTACATATCCCTTTCTCTTGCAGGATAGTTCTATACTTGCCTTACATATTACATAGTTTTTAAGAATTTGAGAGAAGTCATAGAAAGTGTCCCTAATAGATAGGTATGGTGATGAAAAAACTAGGAATTCAACCTGTTGGGATCCGTCTCAAGAAGTTTAATTTTAATAAAGCCTTAAACGATTCTCAAAGGGCTGAAGCAAGGGGAATTTTAGAGATAGCTAACATAACCCAATTAATTTATCTTATGAAACACAAGGTTGTTTCTCTAATAATAATATTGTGGAGGGGTTTACCAATTGGGAAGGAGAAGCAATGGGCAATATTCATGGTGGAAGGGCACTATAGAGTCTACCCTAATCAATGAATTCCTCCTTTGCCATCGAATCTATGGAAAACTGCTTATTATCCTTCAATAGATCAATGCATGATCTAATCTCTAACTACTATATATCTTCCAACTAAGCCTTCAAGTTTTCAAAAAACTATTATTGTTGCATTCAAACTTTGCACATGGAAGTAAAGGTGTGGAATGTTATACAAATTTCAATATAATTATTACATAGATTCGAAGAAACACATATGCAATAATATTAATAGAATAACAATAAACCATAATACCATGATTTATGTTGGGAAAATCCTTTCATGAGAAAAACTCTACCCTAAAACTTGAACTATGTATTATCAAAATTCTGAAATAGATTACAAAACACTTTCAATGCAAGTTCATATAGGACTTCACCTGAAATTGAAGTAAAAATGCATAAACAATGAGCTATAGTTGTCAGATCAAGCCACAAATCTAGATCTGAGTAATATATGAGTGCTTGGATATGTTCCCAGAAGGTCATCCTAATTTTTTGGGACCATTATGCCCATTGCTCTAGTCCTCCAAAAATTTTGCTGTCCTGTATACACATAAAATTGGCTATGAGCGATTAAATAAATATTTTATATTTATTTAATAATTATTGTTCTATTAAATAGTTAATTTGAAAATATTAATTTATTTAATTCATTTCATGTCCTATTAATTAATTTAATTGAAACATTTAATTAATTAATTCGTTATATCCTTTTCTTCTAATCAATTAATTAAATATCTAATATTTAATTATTCCTCTATCTACTATCCTATAGTCTCATTAATTAAAAAATTTCTTAATTATTTAATCCCTTTTCCAACTCACATTTCATTCTCCACATCACCACTTCTTTGCCAACTCATCCATCATGTGGCTAAAATAATTCAACAAAACAAAACAAAACAAAATAATTTATTAGCCACTTATCTCCAACTTCCAAAATAAATGAAAAATTGTGTACGTACACATATTTCATAACCTTCTTCTATATTCTCTGCAACATCCCTATATCTTAGGAGGACTTGAGTCCACTTGTCCTCTTATTCCCACATCTTCTCCAACTATCATATATCTTCTCAAGTCTTCAACTTAGTCAAGGTGAGATGAGTGACACTCGTCTTCTCCTTCCCCCTTTCTCTCAACCTTCAACTTCTTGCTCATAGCCATCCAATTTGCAAGATTCGATCATGACCGTTGAAATCTGCCACCTAAGCTCATGCACTCAAAAATCTATAAAAAGAGGTCTCCTAATTCATTTTGAAACTAATAGACTAATAGCTAATCCTATAGTCATTCTAGGAGTCTTTATCTTGCATCTGTGAGTTTGAGTTTGAAGCAATTAGCAATTTTAGAATTCTTATCATAGCTTAATATCATGTTAGCTTAAATAATTTGCATATGCATATCATAGTACCAGTTAACTATCAGTCCATTCTTCATATGCCATCTTGGAAGCTACTAGTGCTTGTCTGAGAGCAAATCATCTGCAACAAGGAACAATGGAGTTAGGACACAATGAGGTGTAAATCATGGAAGGTATAATCTTGATTATTTCATTTACTTCATGTTACTTCATTGGTTGAAGTTAAGTTTCCTTTTTATATTTTATGATGGACTAACAAGTTTCAGGACATTTCTTTGGAGTTCAACTTTAACCTCAACAGGAACATATTCATCCATGTGAATAAAGTTGATCCTGAAAATCACAACTTAGTACTTGTTCCTAAACACAGTAGAGAAGGGAAAATGGTTGGGATTAGTGGTTTGCCTTACGTCAAACCCTGATTTTGGAATTAACCATGAAAGAGAAATGAAATGTAATTAAATTGCTATAATGGAAATGATTTCCTTTTGAGGGAAATGCGGAATAATGTTTGAAACATTAATGATATACAAAAAAATGCAACGTTAACTAGGGCACCGACCCTTTACATAGTCAGGGACTATCAAAAAACCAAAATTACAACCAAACTCGACAGACGAAGAAAGCCCGTAAAAACAAAATAGACACAACCCCAATCAAGGGGGAACAGAGACATCCGACCCCAATACGGGGGAGGAGGTGGGGGGGGGGGAGAGAGGATTTCCCCTTTCGTCGACGATGAACCACTGTCCAAGCAATAGAGTCATTAAGGTCCATAAACTGTAGATCATTCGACAAGTAGTCGGGATAAGGCGAATCAGAAGGGGTCTTTGTAGACTGCAAGGGAGCTGCAAAAGCTTGGCTGGAGCAGTAACAACAATAGCGTTCGGGGAGTCAAAATGCAGATTAGGCTGAGCAACGCTAGAATCGTCAGAATGTCCCTTTGAAGCATAGACCGTTAAATGGTCCAGAGTAGCATCCTTCCAGCAGGTGGGAGCCCCTTGTCGATGAGAAAATGAGCAGTTTGAGGCCAGATGGAAGGTGGCAAATCATTCTTGGTAGTGGAAGGGGAGGCCCTCGAAATCAAGCGGTTGTGTCCATGGCCAGTCCCCAACCATTAGAACCACATCACTAGGGAGTGGTGAAGCAACATAATGTCAACTAAAATTCAGGCAAAGGTGGAGTGTCCCATAGAGGAGGTGTCCTCATCCACCATCAAGAAGCGACCAATGGAGTTACCAATAGCCTCGTAGCATGATTGCTCCCAAAAATAAAGTGGAAGGCATGAAAGGCGAACCCAAACTGGACGCACGTTTAGTGGTTTAGTGAGAGTGTTGAAAGCAGTAGTCTAGGGTTTAATCGAGAGAGGGTGAGCGTCCCAGGCCCACACCTTACTCAAGATTAGATCCCTATCCTCCGAGGAAGTGAAGGAGGCAATGAATAATCCCTTCACACAAGGAAATAGTTTAATGTTGTAAGCAATCAAGGGTTTCCAAGAGTCACTCACTGGTGAAGATCCAGTAGAGGGCCGAAAGCCAAAAAATATGCACACTAGGGTGCAATGTTGATAAAATCCAATGTTATCCACCACATCCTGCCCACAGACAATCACAGGGGATGTCTTGGCACAGGGGAGAGGACGAACACCAGAGGAGGAGGGAGCCGCAAAGTAGGCCACATGGGTGAAGCTTATCTTGTGCTTCAACTATCATATATATGTAACCTATGCACGTGTGGAAATTGAGTATATAGGTACAAGGTACAAGAAATTTCTCCACCCAAATTGACAAGTTTAGTTATTTCCCAATGATGGTTGATTCGAAGATGTCACACTAGGTGTCGTATTGTTATACCCAATTATACTCAAATTGAGTATGGTATGAGTTGTGTTCGACTTTATGTTGACATAGATCCGAATTGGAGGGGATTTCAAATTCGTCCATGTAGTGAGTTACCAGTAAATGTCTGACTTAATATTTTTGTTTAATTTTATGTTTTCCATAAACTAAATGGAACGATGTGCATATATGGATTTAATTGTAAATTACATGTGGAATAGTTATCAATGTGTATTTAAATGTTTTATTTGACTTGGGGTGAAATGAAGGTTAGATAAAGTTAAGCCATTTATTTTCGAAAAGGCCTTGCATTCAAAATTTTTGTTTATATTAAATTTAATCGTATGTATTAAATGGTTTCATAATTTTGCAATTATTTCCAAAAAATATTTTAGGAAGTTGCTTATTACATGATTTATTTTGTTGTTTAAATTGTGAAAATTAGAATGAGTTAAAATATTATTGAAGGTTAAACTTTGAAATAATGTTTCGGGTTAAATGAACTAAATGTAAATTTAAATGGCATTTTAATTGGAAAACAAGGGAAACAATATGGGGTTACATATATGTATTCTCTTCATATTTAATTGTAGAGATTAAAAGAGTTGCATATTTAGATATCTTCAAATTTTACTTTGGGGGTAATTAGGAAAAAAAGAAACAACATAAGAAATAAAATAAAAGGAATAAATAGAATGAAAAGACGGAAAAAGCTTTTTAATTATTCTTTTTTTTTTTGTTTTGGCAAGAAATTGTGTTTTCTCCAAAAATCCACTTCCAACCAAATCTTGTTTTTCCATTTGGAAATGCAATTGTGGATGGATTGGCATGGGGTTTGAAGTATTGGATATGAATGGAGAAAGTAATGTGCATGAGATTGGATTTCTTCTCTTGGTACATATAGAGCATTTCATGTTTGTCTATTTGGACAAAAAGTTAGGTAAGTTCCTCCATTGTTTTCCATTGTCAATAATATTTGTTTGCAAATGTGATTATGAAAATATTAAATACTCCTATTCCATTATCAAAATTAAAATTATAATAGAAATTAATTTTTTTTTAAATATTCAAAATATACTCTCATAATGCCTTTTTTTTGAAATTGAATTTTATTTCATAGAATAGGTGTTGCGTGTTTTTGGAACCAAAGGGTACTTTTAGATTTTTAGATTTTTAAATTTTGTGAAAATGGAAAGATGGAAAAAGCTTTATGATTATTCTCTTTTTTTTTTTGTTTTGAGAAGAAATTTGGTTTTCTCCAAAAACCCTCTTCCAACAAAATCTTGTTTTTCAATTTGGAAATGCAATTGTGGATGGATTGGCATGAAGTATTGGAGAAAGGAATGTGCATTTCTTCTCTTCCTTTGTACGCATAGAGCATTTGGCGTTTGTTTGTTTAGGCAAAAAGTAAGGTAAGTTCCTTCATTCTTCTCCATTGTCCATTCTTTTTTTTTTGCAAGTGATTTGAATTTGATTAGGGAAGTATTAAATCCTCATATTCCATTTTCAAAATTGAAATTAGAATAGGGGTTAAAGTATTTTTTTTTTTGAAAAATCTTTAAAATGTACTCTTATAATGCCAATTTTTTCATAGAATAGATGTTGTGTATTTTTGGAACCAAAGGGTACTTTTAGATTTTTAAAATTTTTATTTTTTGTGAAAATGGAAAAATTCAAGGTATTTTAATGGAGTTTATGAGTACATTTTCGGTTTTTCGTATTGAAGAAAGATTAAAAAATCTAAATTTGGATGATTTGGAATGGGGGATTTGATTTATGAAATTAGATTTTAGGCTATTTAAAATTGTGTTGAAATTTTTGTTGAGCCAAAATTTTTGCCTAAGATTTGTGCCATATTTGTATGTTGACAATTAGTGAGTGTTGTTGGCAAGAGACATAGCATAAGTGTAGATAAGTGTATGGGAGTTGTCATTGCTGGCAACCTAGCTCAGAGATTCCATCTGGATTGTATAGATTCATCATACCGGAAGTATGAAGTCCAATTTTGCTTAAGTCTGGAAGGTGGAACACAGTATTGGACAATATGAGAGTATTTTGAGTAGAACTTCATTTTGGTTGCACATTTTGCTTTGCGGTGATACAAGTAGTTGGTTGGATGTCTAGAGTAGCTTATTCTAGAATCTTAGCCTTCAGTGTTGTCTTTCATGCATGATTGAAGATCTGGTATTCAACATTTCAGGAAGAACAGTGCTATTTGGTTGAATGATGATGTAACGTATTGTGTGAAATTATTGGAATGATTTTGGTGATTGATTTTGTGTTTGATGTTGCTTGGCCGACATGTGGGAAGCGTGTAGTCAATTTTTTTTGGTCTGCATATGCATTGGTGATCGAATTCCATCGACAAATCTCACACGTTTCATATTTTGCAAGTGTTCTTGAAGCCGACTTGTTGGTGAGCTAAATTCATGTTGCAGATATATATAAGAGATTGGAAAGTTCATTTTGAATGCAAGAGAGTGTGTGAGTGTTGTGTATGTGTGATTGTGTGTAGTTCCATGTGCGCAATTGAAAGACTTTTGCTCTGGATTAAAGCAGATCAACAGAACAGGGAAGAGAGCTCAGAGCAGTGAGACAACTGTATTTTGTGCTTAAATTGGAACTATCCCAGACATATATAGATGCTAATTTATAGTTCAATCTTGTTGTTACCTTTTGTAATTCCTTTGTAAGGTAGTGAGCCTTCTGGATTTCTTTTGTATTGAGCAGTGAGCTCTAGACAGTGTGCTTGAATGCATGCGCATTCCTATGTAAACTTTTCACATACTTCTAAAAAAGTATTATCTTATTGTGGGTAGGATTCCCACTATGGTTTTTCCCTTGATCGGGTTTTCCACGTACAAAATCTTGGTGTTATGGTGGTACTTTTGTGTGTGTTTTTCTTATGCTTTTCTCTCTTATTCATTTGCATTAAATGGTTTGAAGAACTAGTTAAGAAACTTAAAATTTGTAGAACACTGATTCACCCCCCTCGCAGTGTCAATTGATTCCAACAATTGGTATTAGAGCCTAGTTCATCAGAGGAAGCCTAACAACTTGGCGAAGATCCAAGAAGGTGAATCAATGGATTCCGGTAGTCTTAGAAAGCAGCTGGTTGTTGCTCTTGAAGATCTTGACCATGCACAAGATTAGAACCGACAAGTGAAAGCAAATCTCAAAGATGCTGAAGAGTACATTGAAACATTGAAAGATAAGTTGAACAAGTCAAGGGAAAAGAGAAAGCAACTTGTTGATCAACTTAAGCAGAAACAAATCCAAATCATTGATGAAGTCTTGAAGGAGAAGACAAAAGAATGTGACAGACTTGCTAGAGCCAATATAGTCCAGAAGAATTTGATAGAAGCTATTGTGATAAGATTGACAAAAGAGATTGAAGAAAGGAAGAAGAATGAGGAGAATCTTTCTCAGTCCTTGAAAGATAAATCTGAAGAATGTTGCAGACTTGAGAGTGAGAATGGACAACTGAAGCTTGACCTACAAGATGCCAGGCAACATGAGGAAGATCTTGAAAGACATATTATTCTTCTTAGATATGATCTTGATGTTGCAAATGAGTATAATGAGATGCTTGCCAGTGAGAAGAATCCTAATGACACACAAGGTCTTGGGTTTGAGAAAGGTGAAAGCTCCAAATCAGCGCAACGAAAGAACAACTCAAGAAGGCCTCTGGTAAGGCAACCTAATGCTCATAAATTTATTGGTAACTATTTTGTTTGCAATAAATTTGGTCATATGGAAAATCAATGTAGAAATAGAGCAAATTAGAATGTTCCATCATTCTCTGGTCAATGTTTCAAGTGCAATAAGCATGGTCATAAGGCAAATGTATGCAGAAGTGTGATGAATAAATTTTAGAATAAGAGAAATGTTAGATGCTATGCTTGTGAAAGTTTTGGACATATTTCTAATCAATGTAGATCAAGGGCAAATCAAGGAAATTTCAGACCTAATTAGAGGAACAATGTTGTTTTCTATAATTGCAACAAATTCAGTCACATTGCTAAGTTTTGAAAAAGCAAGAATGCAAACAAGAAGGCTTCAGGAGATGAGAATAAGAATGCAAATTTAGATGAGAAGGGAAAAACAAAATTTGAAGAGATCATAGATCAAATGCAAAAGACATGAGTGAAAAAGAGTGACTCAGATGCAGGAAATGGATCCACACCGGTTTCAAGCACTGCAAATTCCTCTGGGAATTAGATTATAGCCTTTGGCTTAAGGGGAGTTTTCATTCCAATCCAATTCTCCCTACCAGATGTTGGTTCCGAATGATCGACAACACGTTGGAAGCTATGTTTTGATAATGCAGATGTTCATGATGTATTTCCGAAAGATTTGAGCCAAACTGAAGGTCCGCAGAAGAGAACTCTGTGAATGTAGGGTATCCAGAAGAGTTAGGGCTAATAGCATTTATTATACCTAAAAGTTAGGTATGAGGTGGATAAAAAGTGACCAACCTCTCATTTCTCACTTTACATTCGAAGCAAGAAAGCAGAAGAGCATGGCAAAGGTGATTTTGCTGAGATTCCAAAGCGAAAGAGAGATTTGTCGAAGAGCTTGCATCCGGTTGAAGATTGAAAAGGTGTTTCTCTGAGTTAGAACTTTTTCAGTTTGAAACTTAAATTTTTCGATATGGCATCAACTGGTGTTGCGACCCCACTAGTAGTTGATGTAACTAAATGAGCTAGACCAAACTTCAAGAAACACCCCTACAAGTCGATGGAAGACGATCTGAACGGGGCATTTTCATTGGTCCCATATGGATTTTTACATGTGGAGGACATTAGGGTTTATAGTCACTATAATATTGAGAAGATTGGGAATGCCCAAAAGTTGAAACTTTACATAGATCATATGATTGACGAGATGGGAAACTTAAAACCATAATTCAAAATATTGGAGGAAAATCATTTCGCACAATTTGTGAATTTTCCAGTTTTTGATGAGCCTGAGTGGGTCCAATATATCTTAAGCAGAATGCATGACAAGTTCATATGGCTTGACAAACCACACAAGATCACCAAGACAACAATCAAGGGGGTGACCTATCTGAATTTGATTGGTGAGGTACTTGTTCTAAGAAATGTGAAAAACTAGACAGTAACAAAGGTAACCGGTTCCCAATTTGACAAGAGAGAAATGACCATCAGTGACATAATTGAATATGATATCAGATTTGCATCGATGGTGACATGATACAAAGTCTATCAATCCAGTCAGGACAATTTAGTATCCGGTACGACCATCTATGCTACCTACCAAATCTTGAAGGAGGATAAGATGTACGACCTGTGTGAGGTGCTCTGGAGTGAGCTTTTGAGCAATCTAAAGAAAATCAAGCAAGACAAGAAGTATGTGTTCAAATTTGGCACTTTGATTATCTGTCTATACTTCTACTTTATGAATGAGATTCTAGGAGTAGGAAAGGTTCAATGGGCCTATAAAAGGCTAGTGGGTGTGTAGATAAAATAGACACTTCAGGGTCTATGAGATTTACAAGCACAAAAAGGCATACTTTGGGGATACTTCAAGACTTTTCAATGCATGATGCAAAGTAGAGAAAGGATTCCTAGAGAGATAGTTGAGAAGTATTAAGATACTATCTGCTTTATGGTAGACACTGAACAATGCCTTATGGAAGCTGTTGAGCCAAGGACTTCATGGATAATGACCATTGGGTATGAGGTCGAAGGATATGTACTTGAGGCATATGATCAACACCTATTGAGCAAACCGATGGACAAGTTTGAAGAGAGGTTCGACATATATAAGGAAAAGAGCTTGAGCCTGGATTCTTAGTTCAAGAAACCTGAGATACAGAAGAAGGTAAGGAAGGAGGTGGAGCAGCTGGTAGAGAGCATGGAGATCACCAAGGAGTCACTCTGGAGAGTCAGAGAGAAGAACATCTTGAAGGATGAAGATATGGTCAAGCCCAAGGAAGCTAAATTGAAAACCACTCCACCTAAGCCAAGGAAGACAAGGAGTTTTGCACCCTCCTCTGTTTCTCAGAAACAACCCAATTCACCTAAGCCTCAAGCCCAACCATTCGGTGGAGTAGTGAAGTGGTTAAAAGAGAAACCACATAGAGTTTATGTGGCAGCCCCTGCAGAAGAAGAGGAAACTGAATCTGATGAAGCGGTAAAAGAAGTGAAGAAAAGAGCTACAACTGCTAGGGTTGTCAAGAAGAGACCATCCAGTGAGGGGAAAACCATCAATAAGCCAAGAGCTGAAGTAGAACAATCAGGAATAATACTCAAGCAAGTAAAGGAAGCAATAATTGAACAAGGTAATCTCAAACTACTTTCTCAATTTTATGATCTATTGGATGACAAAGGGAAGAGATCATTCGAAGAGGCCACAGTTGTATACTTGAATAATTATAATAGGGCTCTCATTGAGGTTGTATCAAAAGTTCTCAAGAGCTTATATGATCTCTTAGAATTAAGGAAAGAGACAACTAGATTAGAGGAAGAGAGGATAAGGGAGTATGTTTTAGTGCAACTTTGTCCGGTAATTGCTTAAGTGGGAATTGATAGAATTCTCAAAGAGAAAAAAGAAAAGTTTAGGAGAAAATCAAGTGTGAAGAAATTAATGATTGGGAAAAATGAAGAATTCCACAAGGAGACTGAACAAATTTTGAGGGAAATTCTTTCGAAGTATCAGTATGAGGTGATTCCTGAGAAATCTCAGGAAGATGTTCAAAAGTCTGTTTTAGAAGTCCTAGGAATGCTTGTTGGATATTGTTGTTGCTAGGATATGTTTTTTTCATTGATGTCAACATATTCCTATGTATTGCTCCAATGATTGTAGAATGGGTAGATCTTATGATCCGGTTTGAAGTGTTGGTTTGCTAATCACTGTTTTGTAGAACTCGGTTTATCCTCTGGTATATTCTGATGTGATCAAATCTTGTGCTGAGTTTTTGGGATATTGATTTGGATGGTCTTGTGTATCTTCATTTTAGATGGATCATCATTTGATGTTCCGTAAGTTATCTTTCTTCTTGACAGTTGTCGATTGGTTGTATTCTTGAGCTTTCAGATGTTGATCGATGAAGATTTGTTAAGTGGTGTTGGTGCAGCTATTTCTGATGATTCTAATGTGCTTACTGGTGTTTCCTAGTCATGTCCTATTTATTTTGGTGATCCACATTGATCGTTGTGCAAGTTTTTGGTAGTTTCTATAAACCGGTGATGATTTTCGTGTTATGCGGTTTTACTGGTGGTGTAGCATGTTGCGGTTGATCTTGGTGTGATTTCCGGTGGAATTGAGCATTTGGGAATTTGATTTAGGACCATGTTATGCTATGCAAATATTTAGATTGGTCTGGTGGTCAATCTTTGTATCGTGTGATGTAGTTTTGTAATTGAGGGTTGAGGGTTTAGCCGACCTTGTTATCAAGGTTGATGAATTGTATATATAGGTGATATATTCATGTAAGTTAGGTGTCGATGTAATGTTTGTGTTATCAAAGAAAGGTTTATGTGTGAATAAGTGTTTCATCCTTTGATGTTGTGATTGAGGAGAGGTTGGTGTAGTAGAGTAGACATCTGTGCTTAACCAAAACTATAATTAGGCATTTGGAGATGCTATTCTTTTAGTTCATTCCTTTCAGATTGTAGTCCAAATCTTATTGTAAGTAAGTGAGACTTCCCTGAGGGTTGTAGCCTTCTGGGCCATTATATTTGAGCAGTGAGCTCTAGGTAGTGTGCCTGAATGCATGTGCATTCCCCATTGTAATATTTTCACATACTACTGTAGAGTATCATCTTATTGTGGGTAGGTTCCCACCGTGGTTTTTCCCTTAGTCGGGTTTTCCAGGTCAAAATCTTGGTATTGTGTGTTGTGCTTTCAATTTTATTATCTTTCTTATTGCTGTAGTTTATCAGATCTATGTTTTGTGATTAAGTTTGTTATTCTGGGGAAGACTGATTTACCCCCCTCTCAGTCTTCCTTCTTGGCTGCTGCTAACAATTGGTATCAGAGCTAGATCCTCCAACAGAAGCTTAATCACTTGAGGAGATCCGAGATGGCAGCTCAAGGTGTTATCTTTAAGAAGGACAATCTGAGATTTGCTGGGAGTAACTATGCTATATGGAAGGACCAGATGGGAGTGCACTTGAAATGTCTTGGTGAAGATTATTGGAAGATTACAAAGAATGACTATACTATTCCTCGGAATGGACCAACTACTCCTGATGAGATCAAGGAAGCTGAACATAATATTAGAGTGAATGAATCATTGCTTAGTGCCTTGACTGATTCAAAGATGACTAATTTAATGTGACTTTAGACCGCACATGAGATCTGGGTAAAGCTTGAGATACTGTATGAAGGTGATAAACAAGTGAGTTTGCTAAGCTGCAGAGTTTAAAAGGAAAATATGAGATGTTAAAGATAGGAGATGATGATAACATACACTCTTTCATGGCTAAGGTGAATGATCTTGTCCTAGGTATCAGATGTGCTGGTGGAACCATTGAGGAAGATGAAATTGTTGCTAAGGTGCTAAGATATTTGCCTCCTGCTTGTGAACATAAGGTTGCTGCTATTGATGAGATCCAAAGTGTGACTACAGTTACAAGAGATATGTTGGTTGGAAAGATTGCCGCATTTGAGCTAAGTGAGTTTGGAGAATCACATGGAAAGTTTGAGACTGCATTTAGAGCATCTGCATCTGTATTTGGTAAGCAGAAATATGATCCTAATGAGTGCAAAATATCTAGATATGAGAGAGAGAGAAGATAGATGGAAGAGCAAGAGAGAGCGTTGGATGAACTTGAAGCACCGATTGCCCGAAGATTGCGTAAAGGTGCCAGTAAGTATGATGGAAAGTTGCCTTTGAAATGTTTCTCTTGTAATAAGATATGACATTTTGCTTCTAGATTCTCGAAGAGAATGGATAAGTATGACAGGCATGATAAGTTTGATAAGCATGATAGGAATGATAGATATGACAAGTATGATAAGCCCTACAAGCCTAAATAGAAGTATATGAATCAAAAGAACAATTATTATGCTACTGATGAAGGTATTACAAATGAAGAATCAGAAGGAGATGATTTTGTATTCCTTTCCATTAAGGAAGATGGACCTGTACCTGTTGATTCCACTAGCTGCACTATTGAGGAGAAAGCTTTAGCTGCTAAAGCTGAGGAGAAAGATGAATGGGTAATTGACAATGGTTGTTCACATCATATGACCGGTGATAAAAGCAAATTTGTGAACATGGAAAGGTATGATGGTGGAATAGTTAGGTTTGGAGATGACAATCCCGTGTGATCCGTGGGAGGGGTTCTATTTCTTTTGATGGTAAGCATAACACTGATGATGTCTTGTATGTTGAAGGTTTGAAGCAATATCTTTTGAGTGTTGGATAGATGGTTGATAAAGGTTATGATCTACAATTCAAGGATGGAAAATGCAATATCTTAAATGCCTTCTGTATAGAGATTGCATCTGGAACTAAGACTAAAGGTAACATTTTTCATTTGAATACTGGTGAGAAAAGTTGTTTGATTGCTCAGATAGATGAGAGTTGGTTGTGGCATAGGAGAATGTGTCATACAAATTTTGATTCAATGATCAAGATCAGTTCTACACAAGTTTTTAGAGATATGCCTAAGATTGTTAAGCCTAATAATTGGGTATGTAAGGAATGTCAGTTGGGTAAGAAAACAAGGATTTATTTCAAGAGAAAACAATATACATCTGATGGACTGCTAGATCTTGTGCATACTGACCTATGTGGACCTACTAATGTTAGAAGTGTGTAGGGTGATAGATATTTTATGTTGTTAATTGATGATTATTCTAGGATGATGTGGGTTGTCTTTTTGAAGGAGAAATCAGAAGAGTTGGACAAATTTAAGATATTCAAAGCATCTGGATTGAAGGTGAAGTGTCCGAGAACTGATAAAGGTGAAGAATTCTATTCCAGTGAGTTTAATTCATTCTATGAGAAGCATGGGATTCGAAGACAATTATCTACTCCTAGAAACCCTTAACAGAATGAAGTTGTTGAAAGAAAGAACATAACTGTCTTGGATGCTGCGAGGACTATGCTGATTGAAGGAAATGTTCTGAAGATCTATTGGAAAGAAGCTATTAGCACGGCTGTTTACACATTCAACAAAGTTCACATCAAAGGTGATACTAGTAAGACCCCTTATGAGCTATGGTTTAGTCATATTCCTTCTGTGATATATTTCAGAGTATTTGGTAGCAAATGTTATATCAAGAGAGATGAGGATATAGGAAAGTTTGATGCTAAAAGTAATGAAGGAATCTTCTTGGGATATTCTACAAAGAGCAAAGCCTACTGGTGCTACAACAAGAGACTGAGAAAGATAGTAGAGAGTGAAGATGTAAAGGTGGATGGGAACCTTGGGAAAGAGATCAGGGCATGTGGTTATGATGACGGACAACATATTGTTCTAGATCCTATTCAGACTAAAGAGCCTAAGCATAATGATCCGGTAGAGATAGTTAATCCAGATGTTGTTGTTGCTAGTGAAGAAGTGCAGGAACCTAATAATTAGAACAATCATAAGACTCTGGGGTATGTAAGATTGAATCATTCTGAAAATCAAAATATTGGTGATAAGAATAAAGGTGTAATGACTAGAAGAAGGTTAGCTACTGAAGAAGTATACTTGATTTCAAAAGTTGAACCTAATGATGTTGCTGAAGCTTGCAAAGATGAAAATTGGATGAGAGATATGGAAGAAGAACTAGATTAGATTGAAAATAATAATACTTGGGAACTTGTGCCTATACCTAAGGATAAGAATGTTATTGGTACTAAATGGGTGTCCAAAAATAAATTAAATGAAGCCGACGAAGTTGTCAGAAATAAAGCTAGACTGGTTTGCAAAGGATATTCTCAGAAAGAAGGAATTGATTATGAGGTGAATTTTGCTCAAGTTGCCAGACTTGAAGCTGTTAGACTGTTGCTTGCTTATGCTACTTATAAAGATTTCAAGGTATATCAAATGGATGTCAAATCTGCCTTTTTGAATGGTGATCTTGAGGAAGAAGTTTACATTGAGCAACCTGATGGATTTTCACTGTCAAATGATGGAAACATGGTATGTAAACTGAAGAAAGCTCTTTATGGATTGAAACAAGCTCCTAGAGCCTGGTATGATAGACTAGATAAATATTTGTTGAAATTGGGATTTAGTAAAGATGCTACTGACAATAATCTGTACTTTAAGATAGAGAATGATAACATCCTAATTGTTGAAGTCTTTGTTGATGATATTATCTTTGGAGGTGATCATGACTTGAGCAAGAAGTTTGTTGGTGCTATGCAAAAAGAATTTGAGATGTCTATGATTGGTGAGATGAAATTCTTCTTAAGTTTGTAGATTTCACAGATTAGAAAAGGTATATTCATATCTCAAACTAAGTATGTTAAGGAATTACTGAAGAAGTTTGGGTTAGATGACTCCAAACCAGTTGAAACTCCTATGGTGACTGGTTGCAAATTGTCTAAGAATGATGAATCTCCGAAATCTAATAAGAGTTTGTACAGATCTATGGTTGGTGGATTGGTATACCTTACTCAAACTAGGCTAGACATTATGCATGTTGTGTGCATTGTTTCTAGATATCAAGTTGATCTGAAAGAAAGTCACGTCACTGCTATGAAGAGGATATTCAGATACTTGAAGGGAACTATAGATTATGGTTTATGGTATTCGAAGATTGATGATTTTATGCTATGTTCCTACATTGATGCAGATTGGGCTGGTGATGTTGATGACCAAAAGAGCACTACCGGTGGAGCATTATTTTTGGGTAAGAAGTTGGGTTCATGGACTAGTAAGAAACAATATTCAGTGTCCTTATCTACTGCTAAAGCTGAGTGCATTGCTGCTGCTAGTAATTGCACTCAGGTAGTCTGGATGAAACAAATGTTGAAGGATATCAGAGTTATTTATGATGAGCCTACTGTGATAATTCCAATGTTATTAACATGTCAAAGAATCCGGTGCAACATTCAAAGACTAAGCATGTGTCAATCAAATATCATTAGTTGAGAGAGCAATTCAATGAAGAGAAGGTGAAGCTGGAGTATGTATCTACAAAGGAACAAATAGTTGATATTTTCACTAAGCCTTTTCCTGCAGATACATTTACCTATTTGAGAGACAAGTTAGGGGTATCCACCCCTCTTGATGAGAACGATATGCATTGAGTTGCATCAATCCGGTGGACTTCATAGTCTTATCTTTTTACCCGGATTGGTGTGTTGGCGCTGCTCCTTTGCTGGAGTAGTCTATGTTTTGGGGAGAGAGATTCATGTTTCATATTCTAAGGGGGAGAGTAATTCTGGTTTTCTATTTTGAACTCTTTGGCATTGCTGTCAAAAGGGGAGAGAGATCATGTGAAAAAATCCTTTATATGTCTTGATCTTAGGGGGAGTTTGCTGGAAATATCTTCTTTCTTTGCATTGATTGTTTTTCACATTCAAGTTTGCTGGAGATATCTTCTTTCTTTGCATTGATTGTTTTTCACATTCAAATGTTGCCATCAATGCCAAAGGGGGAGATTGTTGGATATTGCTGCTACTAGGATATGATGTTGTCATTGATGTTAACATATTCTTGTGTATTGCTCCGATGATTGTATATTGGGAAGATCTTATGATTCGATTTGAAGTGTCAGTTTGTTGATCACTGTTTTGCAGAACTCGGTATATCCTCCAGTATATTCTGGTGTGATCAGATCTTGTGCTGATTTTTTGGGATATTTCTTTGGATGGTCTTATGTATCTTCATTTTAGATGGATCATTATTTGGTGCTCCACAAGTTATCTTTCTTCGTGACAATTGTCAATTGGTTGTGTTCTTGAGCTTTCAGATGTTGATCAATGAAGATTTGTTAAGTGGTGTTGGTGCAATTGTTTCTGATGATTCTAACGTGCTTGCTGGTGTTTCCTGGTCGTGTCCTTTTTTTTTTTGTGATCTGCATTGATCGTTGTGCGAGTTTTTGGTGGTTTCTATCAATCAGTGATGATTTTCATGTTATGCGAGTTTTTTAGTGGTGTAGCGTGTTGTGGTTGATCTTGGTGTGGTTTTTAGTGAAGTTGAGCGTTTCAGAATTTGATTTAGGACCATGTTATGCTATGTAAATCATTATATCGGTCCGGTGGTCAATCTTTGTATCGTGTGATATAATTTTTTAATTGAGGGTTGAGGGTTTAACAGAACTTGTTATCAAGGTTAATGAATTGTATATATAGGTGATATATTTGTGTAAGTTAGGTGTCGATGTAATGTCTGCATTATCACAGAGAGGTTTATATGCGAACAAGTGATTCATCCTTTAGTGTTGTGATTGAGGAGAGATTGGTGTTGCAGAGAAAGCATATGTGCTTAACCAGAACTCTAATCGGGCATTTGGAGATGCTATTCTTTCAGTTCATTTCTTCTGGATTGTAGTCTGAATCTTATTGCAAGTTAGTGAGACTTCCCTAAGGGTTGTAGTCTTCCAAGCCATTATATTTGAGCAGTGAGCTCTAGGCAGTGTGCCTGAATGCATGTGCATTCCCCATT
Organism: Cryptomeria japonica; assembly: GCF_030272615.1. Classification (NCBI taxonomy): domain Eukaryota; kingdom Viridiplantae; phylum Streptophyta; class Pinopsida; order Cupressales; family Cupressaceae; genus Cryptomeria; species Cryptomeria japonica. The sequence continues at coordinate 547,641,056 of NC_081410.1, forward strand.
GTAATATTTTCACATACTACTGCAGAGTATCATCTTACTATGGGTAGGTTCCCACCATGGCTTTTCCCTTAACCAGGTTTTCCACGTCAAAATCTTGGTGTTGTGTGTTGTGCTTTCAATTTGATTATCTCTCTTATTTCTACAGTTTATTAGATCTATGTTTTGTGATTAAGTTTGTTATTCCAGTGAAGACTGATTCACCCCCCCTCCTCTTAGTATTCCTTCTTGGATGCTGCTAACAATACCATCCCTATGAGATGAGCCAAAATTTGTTGAACTGGAAGAACAGACAACCCAACAGGCTGCCATAGATTCTCAGCGAGATGTAGGAGTTGAGGATATTGCAGTTGTGGAAGTAGATGTGAGTCAGAAGGAAGTTGATGCGGGTGAGGGAACTCATAACCCTCCGGTGGTGACTGTTGAACCTAAGAAGGAAGCAAAGAAGGTAGTGGAGATAGAGAAGGGAGCAAAGAAAATAGAAAGAAAGGTTGAGAAGATTTAGGTGGCAAGAGACACTGTGAAATCTGAGAAGGGAAAGTAGATCATGAGTGACATAGACTTCACCCAAGGCCCCATCAATCTTGACTCTCTATCTCCTATACAAGTGCTCAAATTGGTTGTACTTGCTCAAGCCGAAGCAAGTGAAGACTTACTGAAATCTCACATGGAGGATAGTGAGGTGATATCATTGGCAACGAGTGTTCTTGAGAAAATTTTTCCATCTTTCAAGCAAGACTCGTCTGATACACCCTCTAGAAAGCTAAAGAGTTTGCTTGAGTCAGTTGATTCTCATTTTGAAACATTAGAGAAAGCTGTTGAGGGAAAGGTTCTAAGAAATTTTAATGCTATGAGGATGAGAACAAATTTGAAAATGATTGAAGGAGATAGAAAAATTTTGGCCACCTGTGTTAAAGGCATTCAAGATGCATTGGCCAAAGGAGGAAGAGTCTACAATTCATACCTTTTATTGCCTAAGTTCACCATTGAGGTTGACAAGAAGATAAAGGAGTGTGAAGGACAGCTAGCCAACTTATCTCAATCATATGATCCTCTGTTTGTTTTTGCAAGCAACAAAGAAAATCAGGTGATATTTCTACTTGATAAAATCAAGAGTCTGAGTTAGGAGAAGGTTAGGATTGTAGGAAGAGTGGGAGAGCTAAGGAATCTAATCACTCTATGATGCCTCGCCAAGAAACCCTAAATGATTCAACTAAAACTCTTGAAAAGAGTGCAAATAATATTATTTTTTTAAACATTTAAGAACTTAAAGATGCATTAAATTAAATATTGCAATAACATTTGCACATGTGGAAGACTTAACTTAAACACCTAAAGGATTTCCAACGAAGATTACTAGTTTAATCCAATGAACATTAAGGTTTATTAATCCAATTAAGAGTGATATTGATTAAAGATACTCTTGATAGATTGATTACCACATGAACATAGAAATTAAATTCCATAAGAGATTAAGCTAGCATGATTGAATTTATACCACTAACATTAGCTACATTCATCATAATCCATATTACTGCATCTAATTGATGATTTCATACATGCATTTAAGATTAATATCATCTAATCTACATTATAAATTTTAACCATAATGCCATTCATACATCCAAAATAAAAGGAACCAAATGAACACATACATCATACAACACCAAAATTGATATTAGAGTTCACCCCTAATGGGCTACATCTCCGAGTCTGCTTAAAATGCAAGACCCTTCTAATAAATAATAGGTGAAAAATACATAAGGTTCACATCAATTACCTCCTGCCATCAAGGCGTACAAAACAAATAATACATATGACCACATGGGGTCCAAGAGATACATGAATGATCCACGAAGAAGAAAGAGGATCTATCTGAAACATGATATTTAGTAAATACAAGAGAACAACTGGAGCATTAGAGAAACTAAATCCTCACGATCCATCATAAGCATCCCATGGTCTAACATGAATATCAGGTACTCTCAAAAAGCATAAACAATTAGATATGAGTCTCACAATAGTGCTCCAAGCAAAAACAACACAAACTGCACATTAGTGAACACAAGGGAAGAGTGTCATCACATAGCTTAGTATGGCTACCCTGGCAGGCCTCCATAGGTCCCGACCCCCATCCACTGGGTTACCCTGACAACCTCTCCCAAACCTCTGGCCCCATCCAAGTCTCATGTGGACCCAACACATCCTTTCGTGAAGACAAGGTTGTTAGTTTTCCATTATAGGCCTTCTCACTGCATCTGGAGTTTGTACTAGCACTCAACCCATGTGTGAGGCACAATTATCTTACTTAGTGTTTTCATCTACCAAACCCCCTAATAATTTATTAGGTTATCACTTAATTAGACAAACTTTCGATGGGTTATCCTACTTACCACTTTGGGCGCGGCCCCCACGCGAAAGCCACTCTCCCATATGACACTTAACCACAAATCAAATGAACTCCCAAACCCAAGGTATACACAAGAAATAGTATACAGAGTTCAAAGCAATAGAAAACCACTTGGCCAAACCAGCCCCTGCACATAGATAACCAACTGACGATGCTCTAACTAGAGACATGACTAGTTACAAATCAACCACATGACAACATCCAATACACGTAATCAAGGACTTGCAATTTTCGAAGTAAATGTGAATATAGTAAATAAACTCGCATCTTCGCTAATCTAATTTGATAACAATTTTCAATTTCTTTTAAGATACATTTCGACCAAGGTTCTCTAATTCAACTATATTTCAATTTACATCATAAAATAAATATCATTACTTCACAATAGATTTGAAACCAAAATATCATTTATGCAATTATATTTATATGCTATACATATAAAAATATAATTTAATAAATATATTAATTAACCTAAAATTGATATTTTTTTTTTCAAAATAAAATAATCAATTTTTCATTTTCTTTTTCAAAATAACATATCTAATCTAATCTTTTCCAAATCAACAATATATTTACCATGCATAAAAAAAATACAAAACTAAATATAAAACTATATATATATATATATATTAATAAAAAATTAATATTTAAATTTTTTTTTAAAACATAAAATAAAATTAAAATTTTATATATATTTTTTTTGAGTCAAAAAGTAATTGCCCACTCACGTGGCCTCCCACGTGGGTCTCCCTTACCAATGGGAAGGGGGGATACTGTGGAGGCCATGCTGTGGTCTCCACACAACCTTGGCTGTGGAGACCACGACATGGTCCATATATATATATATTATTCCCTTACCAATGGGGACCTTGTCGTGGTCTCCACAGACTCCACGATTAGACACTTTACTTAGCAGTCTGTAGGATGCTCAGAATGCATTGAATAAAAGTGCTCCTAAAGATCTTAGGGCAACATAGATGCATGCATATCTATTCAACTCCCTCATATATATTTTGGTGAATCTGAAGAAGGGATGGGATGACCATTTGCAATCATTTAAGAACATTTTTGCAGATATCTTCAATTTTTTGTAAGTTTTGATTTTTTTTTGATATTCAGATACTTGCCTTTTCCATTGATGTCAAAGGGGCAGATAGGGAAGTGAAAAATGGTGTATAGTCTCAGGGGGAATCTGTAGAAGTTTTGCTTTTTGCAAGTTTGTGGTGTATGACATTTTTGGTTTGACACTTAGTCATTTTTCACAAGTGTTGCCATCAATGCCAAAGGGGGATATTGTTGGCAAGAGACACTACATAAGTATAGATAAGTGTATGGGAGTTGTCATTGATTGCAACCCATCTTAGAGATTCCATCCAGATTGTATAGATTAATCCTACCAGAAGTATGAAGTCCAATTTCGCTTGTCTGGAAGGTGGAACATAGTATTGGATAGTATGGGAGTATTTTGAGTAGAAATTCATTTTGGTTGTAAATTTTTCTTTGTGGTGATACATGTAGTTGGTTGGATGTTTGGAGTAGCTTATTTCAGAATCTTAGCCTCTGGTGTTGTCTTTCATGCATGATTGAAGATCTGGTATTCGACTTTTCAGAAAGAATAGTGCTATTTGGCTGACTAATGATGTAACATATTGTGCAAAATTATTAGAATGATTTTGGTGATTGATTTTGTGTTTGAGGTTGCTTGGCCGACATGTGGGAAGTGTGTAGTCAATTTTTTTTGGTCTACATATGCATTGGTGATCGGATTCCGTCGACACATCTTACACGTTACATATTTTGCAAGTGTCCTTGAAGTCGATTTGTTGGTGAGCTAAATTCATGTTGCGGATATATATAAGAGATTGGAAATTTTATTTTGAATGCAAGAGAGTGTGCGAGTGTTGTGTATGTGTGATTGTGCGCAATTCCATGTGCGCAATTGAAGGACTTTTGCTCCGGATTAAAGCGGATCAACAGAACAGGGCAAAGAGTCTCAGAGCAGTGAGACAATTGTATTTTGTGCTTAAACTGGAACTATCCCAAGCATTTATAGATGCTAATTTATAGTTCAATCTTGTTGTTACCTTTTATAATTCCTTTGTAAGGAAGTGAGTCTTCTGGATTTCATTTGTATTGAGAAGTGAGCTCCAGGTAGTGTGCTTGAATGCATGTGCATTCCTATGTAAAATTTTCACATACTTCTAACAAAGTATTATCTTATTGTGGGTAGGATTCCCACCGTGGTTTTTCCCTTGATCGGGTTTTCCACGTACAAAATCTTGGTTTTATGGTGGTACTTTTGTGTGTGTTTTTCTTATGCTTATCTCTCTTATTCATTTGCTTTAAATGGTTTGAAGAGCTAGTTAAGAAAGTTAAAATTTGTAGAACACTAATTCAACCCCCCTCTCAGTGTTCATTGATTCCAACAAGTGTCTCCAATTTGAGTGTATCGGGTTGTGTTGTTGATGATCATGCCCAATGAGGACTCTTAGTTTTGTTGATTGGTGAATGTGCCTAATGAGAGTGCCTTGTTATCCCGTTGGTGTTGTCCCCAATGAGATTTGTATTCTTGTCCCATCTAGTTGTTGATTTACCTTGGCTATACTTGTGTGATGTGTGTATACTCTATGTATGGTGTGTGTGTGTGTAAACCCTCTCCCAATGTGTTTGATGTTAGTGTGTTCATAGCCAACATGACTATCTCCTAGCAGGTGGATTGGGCCTTTTGGTACTGCCATGGCTAGGTGGTGTGGTAACCATGATTGGGGATTTTAGGTTCTTTGGAGGAGATTTTGATCATAGTCATATTGGTTAAATTTTCAATTCATTTGGTTACTTTTTGTATAATGTTTTTGATTAAAAAGAAGCATTGACTAGGGCATCGACCCTTTACATAGTCCAGGACTATCCACAAAACCTAAAATACAAAACTAACCGGGCAGGTGAAGAAGGCCTGCAAAAAATAAACAAACCCAACCCTAATTAAGGGGGGATAGAGACATCCAGGCCAAGTTTGGGGGAAAGAGTGGGGGGAGAGGATCTCCCCTTCCACCCTCAACAAACCACCATCCAAGAGATGGAATCATTAGGGTCTACAAGCTATAGATTATTCAGAAGGGGATCAACAGAAGGCAAACCAATAGGAGTCATTGTAGGCTGCAAGGAGGACACAAAATATTGGATAGGAGCTGCATTAGGTGAGATGGCAGTAGTGTTTGATAACAAGGGAGCTGTAGGGTCAAACTGCAAACCTAGTTCAGCACTAGGAAATCCATCACTTGAACTGTCAGAGAGTTCCTCTGAAGCATAAATCGTTAAATAGTCTAGAGTAGCATCCTTCCACCAGGTGGGGACCTTGCGCTGATGAGAGAATGAGCAGTCCGAAGCCAGGTGGCTGGTGGTGAAGCATTTTTGGCAATAAAAGGGGAGGCCCTCAAAATCGAGCGACTGCATCCATGGCTAATCCCCAACCATGAGGATCACATCACCAGGGAGTGGTGAAGCAATATCAATGTCAACCAAGATACAGGCGAATGTGGAGTGACCCATAGAGGAGGTGTCCTCATCCACCATCAAGAAGTGACCAATAGAGTTGCCAATAGCCTCGTAGCACGACTGTTACCAAAAGTGAAGAGGGAGATTCAGAAGGTGGACCCATACTGGACACATGTTCAGTGGTTCAGTGAGAGGGTTGAAAGCAGTGGTCTAGGGTTTAATCGAGAGAGGGTGGGCATCCGAGGCCCACACCTTACCTAGAATCAAATCCCTATCCTTCGAGGAAGTAAAGGAGGCAATGAAGAATCCTTTAGCACATGGAAACAGTTCAATGTTGTAAGCAACCAAGGGTTTCCAAGAGTCACTTACTCAGTGGTGAAGATTTGGTAGAGATGGCCAAAACCTAGAAAATATGCACACCAGGGCACAACGTTGATAAAATCCAATGTTATCCACCACATCTTGCATGCAAACAATCATAGAGGATGTCCTAGCACATGGGAGGGGACATATACCATTGGAGGAGAGAGATGCAAAACGAGCCACACGAGCGAAGCTCTATTTCCTCGCAGGTGAGGGAAAAGGAGCAACATTCGAAGTGTGTTTACCAGACATAGCCACCGCACCATGAGCTAGAGCAGAGGCCATCAAGCCCATGGGGTTCATAAGACCCACAATAGTACCATGAGAGGTTACCAATGTGGGATCCCCCAGCGGGAGGGAAGCTCCCACTGTAGCCACCAAGGCGAGAGGGGGTAGACCAGACAAGGAAGGAAGAGAATAATTCAAACTAGAGGGGCGGGAGAGCCATTGAGTGCTGAGAGAGCCATTCAAATATTTTTATGCATTGATTGTTTCATCTTCTAGTGATTTTTGTATAATGTTTTAAAAGTGCAAAGGAAGGAATTTGATTCGTCACACACTTTTGCAATGTTATTATTGGATGGATTGTAAATGTGCCACGTATGTTGTATCAATAGTATTAATGATTTTTGCATGTATAAGTGTTAGTATTGAGCACACATGCTTCCATGTATGCCTTTTAATTTTTTCATGCAATTGGAGAAAACGGACTTAGGAATATTCGTTTGAGCTTTTAAAATGAACATGGTGTTTAGAAAATGGTTTCTAGTGGTGTTGCAAATTCTAAGTTGTTAGTAGATGAGTAGGTGTCCCTTAGGAAGTTGGATTGTCTTAAAGGCCATTTTTGAGCCTCTCATAAAGGCTTATAAAAGTTGTTTAGTGTTATTTCTTCTCGCCCTTGTGTTTTTTTCTTAGGGCAATGTGTAGAAGTGTCAAGAAGGTCCTAATGTAGATCCTCACTTTTTCCTTCACGTTGGTGTTATATGCATAAGAGATAGAATTCTGTATTTGGCCTTGTTTTATTTTATGATTATAGGGTTCAGTTTTGGTTGAGAGTCATCTTGGGTTGTTCTGAGGTGTTTAGCATCTCTCGAGGACCCTAACCTTGCCTAGAATTACTCACTGGTATGGACAACAATGCTTCATATAACTACAATGTCTTGTTAGGACTACGACATTAGGAAAGGAATCCAGATCCAGACTAGGGCTACAACACTTGGGCACTAGTATCCTAGTTGGATGCTAGTGTCGTCAGAAGACCCAATTTTGTCATTTCATTGTCTGAAGGTGTTTTTTAGTTATTTATTAGGGAAACCATGAACATGAAAGTTGTTCCACTAGAAATTTTGAGAGTCTTTCCATGCTATCATTTCATCAATGTGTGCCTCACATTAATATTTGTGACATCTCCTTGCCTTGGAAAGCATGCCATTGCTTGGAAGTGACCAGTTGTCCTTTTGTTTGGTGGAAGCTTTTACCTTCTAGTTAGTTAACCTCTTGTGAGGTTAATTTTTGAGTGGATTTGAGGTCATTGGTACCCTCATATTACTCATCTTGGAAATTGACAATGTTGTCATTTAGTTGAGTAGAGTTGGCTCCTAGGCCTTCCATTGTCAGTGTTAGTTTTGAGGTTGTGGTTAACGTAGTAATTTTTTTTTAATTTTTAGATGTGGATTAGAGGATAATGATCCTCTCATCCTATTCTTGTGTTGTATTGCGATAGAACACAATCATAGGTTAGTACTCAATCGTCATTGCGTGTTGTCTCCTTTCTCATAGGTTCATCATGGTGGATTCGTCCCATTATTGTTTAGTCTTATGTTGGTGCCTCCTTGTTTATGTAGTGAAGGGGTCATTCTTATTGTTGTTTCCTTTATGTTGTTGTGTTCCACTTGACACTTGTGTGCTTATAGTAGTTCAAGTGTGACATGTTGTGTTGCATCTTCATTATTTAAAAAAAGAAAAAGTTATGGCAAGTTTTGCCTTGGTCTTTCAAACATGACATTACATGATGTGTTTTTTTACGCTGGATTAAATTCTAGATTTACTAAAGGTCATATAATTTAAAATAAATTATTTGTGGGGTCCTTTTTAAGATGGAGAAGAAATTATAGTTAGTGTGATTTTTTATTCTTAATTTCCTAAAAGCTTTTAACAAATGATTATATTGGAATGCTTTGGAGTGTGTGTCTAAAATATTAAGAAGGATTTGAATAATAACCAAAGCATGTTTCGAAGCACACTTTAAAAAAAATTAAAGCTTTTAAACAATTGATTTAGGATACTTAGAATTAGCATTCTAAAATGGAGAAGTTTTTATATAGATAAGTAATTGAAATCTAAACAATCTCTAATAAGCCATAAATAAACTTCCAAATTCATAAATAAACTAATCTAATTAATAACAATTTTACTCTAGTTTTGAAAAATAATATAAGAAAATTCACATCGAGAAAGAAGTGCAACAAATCAAGAGCAATTTGTTTTTGTGGTAGTGCATCCTTGAGAAAGCTTAATAGCTTTCCCTTCCTCTTCAACGTCCACTTGTTAGTAATAATCTCCAAGGTAAAGGCTAAGGGGTAATTAAACAAGGAATGTTGAAGGAATAAGTAATGGTTATTGTAGGCCCTAAATAAAATTAATGTAGGTGGAGTATTTTCTTTTCAAAATTTTAGAGAAATTTATTGATGTGGAATGCATTTACAATTTTACCAAAATTTTCACCCTCTATTATGCACAAACAAAAAATTCCATTTGTTAAGTCCTTGACTAGGTATGCACCAATCCAAGTGAATCTAAACTCTCAATCTTCACTAACCTTTTATCAAGTAGACTATCAATTATGAGTATTCAGGTCTCACACCTTGATGGGTAAAAGAGACATTTTCCTAATATATTGGAGAATTTTACTCAAGAAAGTTATGCTTCTTTGCATTAAAATAAGTTATTTTTGTTCAAAATTTACAACTCAACTAGTCTAGCTACTTGGTGTCATGTTCAAGGATACCTTACCATGAGATTTGGAGGTTGAGTACCTCTAAAAGAAAAAAGTTATAAATTGAATCTAATTAAATATGAAATTTCCAATGTGAGAGTTTGTACACTAGCTTTATAGGTCCATAGAGTAGGATAAATCTACAAATGTTGATCCATAGTGTAGTCTTTGAGGTTTCATTGGTTGCTTTTGTTTTCAAGAATATGTGAGAAATAACCTAGATGGAAAAATTTAATGCCTCATAGATGGTGTTGGGACATGTTGCTTTTAATATGTCCTTCATAGATGGTGTTGGGACTCAATTTCCTATTATCCTATTTTTGTGAGTCCCCATCTTTTGGGTGTGCATGTGCAACATCATCTCTTATTGATAATTGATTTGAGATAAGTTAAATAAATCATGATACCTTCTTGTCATGCTAATAAAAAATACAATTTTCCTCCATGTTCGTTCCTTGGCCAAAATTCCATTTTGTCAAATTAAAAATTTAGCTTACTAAAGTGGTTAGAGGTTCCATGGGAGCAAGGAATCATTAGTTTTTGGCTCCCACAAAACCACTAATAGGTTCCTATCACCCCTTTAAGTGTTAACAAAAGAAAGAAATAAGGTGTTGGCACTTTTGTTGGTTCTTAGAACCACCCAAAGCATTGATAAGGTTCCTCATGATGGAGAACGTACCAATAATGGGAAGAGTAGGCTTGCTGGATACACAAATTGTATTTTTTAATGATTTAATAGCTTGATAAAGTGTATAAAAATTATTTCATAGGCTCAACAGTTGCACATGTCTCTCCCATCATCTACACCTACCATCATTCAAAGCATCATTTCACCCAACCACCAAAAGTTATTGTGGATCCTTTCCTTTGATTTGCAACATCCTTTTAGGCAAGAGTTTACCTCAACCATTGATTTTGAGTTGCTATAGTGCATTAAAAATTGGGCTACACTTTGTTTTTAAATAGGGACAAATTTTACATTTTGAAAGAGAGGTTGATTGTTGTGTGGTTTTGTAGATACCTATGTGGCTACTAAAGCTTTTTATGGCACAAACTTTGCCAGTATAGACCATTTTGAGCAAATTTTATGTTTTTCAAAGATTGATGAAAATGTATCATTACAACATGTGTATATGAATACCTTCATGAATGCTTATGGATATTCAAAGAACCCACTTGGGGTTTCTCTTATCACATTTGATGATATGATTGTAACATAAAAATTGTGTAGTAATAGCATTCTAAATATTGCAAACCTTTTAATGATATTTTGTATGTTTTATGGATTTAGTGACGTGTTTATGGATGATTAAGTATGTTTTGTACATAATTGTCATTATTCTAGTGCATATGAATACATAGCTATTGCTTTCATGTTCCCAATTTTCCATTCAATCTAATATCCATGACTTTGTACCCATGAATAGGCACCAATATGGACCCCCAATCAATCTCACATATCAAAATAACTTATTTGATTAGTGGTATATTAGTAGGTCCTATGCAATCACGACCTTGTAATATAACTAGGATTTTTTACTTATAAAGTTATAAAATGAATCAACTTCATGAAGGTTATGCTTGCACAACACTATCAACTATATATAGGTTATAAGAAACATATTTTCTTAATATTGTCATAATGTTTGGGGTTTAGAAGACAATTGAGTTTGGTTGGAGTTTTATTTTGATTGTGTAGGAGTTGCAAACTCTAGGATCACCCAACAAATAAAGATGCCTTCCACAAGAGAATATGCAAGAAACAAGCTTGCTAAAATATTGAGATATGAGATATGATTAAACGATGATTGTTGGGGATATTTTATAAATATATTATGAAATTGTTTATATAGATAAGGTGTGATGTATTATGAACAAATAATATGGTACAAACATTAAATGACCTAGGACATAACGTAAATAAAAGTTAAGAAGATAAGATACAGATAAGATCTTATCTAGAATACTACCTATGAACTAAGTTAACTTAACATGTGTTCATAAGTCCCCACTAGGAATTTACTAGCTACAAGACATTATTCACATTAACAAATTGTATGTTTTGTGTGATTTTGATACTTATTAAGGTATACCCCTAGGAGCATCCTCTTGACTCTAAGCTAAGATCAAAGTGAAAGAGGGAAAACACACTATCACAAATTTAGCTCATAGTCTTCCATGGTTTTGTAGGTGAATTGATTTTTCTCACTTGTTGACAACCCTAGCCTTGTGAGCGAGTTATAGTTCTAGAAAATAGAGTTTTGAGACCTAATAAATGCCACTATAGAATTCCTCTAATAATTGCTTGGCTTCTTAGTTAACATGATAGAACATGATGTTGTTCATGTATTTTAAATAATAACTAATGCTTGAGTACTTTACAACCAAGACACATGTTGGTAATTTTTCTTGCTACCTCCAATCCTAAAGAGAAATAAACTCTTGTGGTTTATAAGCATGAATTATTTAACCATGCAGTCACCCCATATCTTCATATCTCACGTATATACATTATTATTTAAATCATAAGGATGATTTAAATAATTAAATTTTAATATCAATCATACGAGTACAACTGCAGTGTTATGAACCATGTCGGGTCCTCTTGTGGGCCCAACAATTTTTTTTTTCATTTGCAGACAATTGGGCTTTAAAACTAGAACCATTTGAACACTCATCTGGATAAAAAATATGCACGATTTAATCACTAAAAACTAATTTTTCAACCTTTTGCAAAATGACCGAAACAAGCTCGAGACCTCTTAAAACCATCTTCAAAAACTGCTCAAAATGGCCACTTGAGACTATGCCACCTAACAAGCATGTAATCAAATATATTGTGGACCATGTTGCAAAGTGGATTCTCTTGACTCTTCTTGGGTGAAAGATTTTAATCGCCAAAGATGACAACTTAGTTGTTTCTGCACTATAACATTTAAAACCTTTCCAAACCCTATTTTAAATCCATTTCAAAAAAATAGCTAATGACATCATGAGGGTCTAGAACCTTGCACAATGGACCATTGAACTACAAAGATTTCAAGGAATCAGTTGGTTTGATGTGCAAGTCATTGAGATGAGAAATAAAAATTAAAATGCAGCGCAACTTTAACCAATTCAACACTGATTTTGCCAGTAAAAATAATTTGCATTTCATTTCAACCTGGGAAAGGCACCAAACAGAGTCTGGGAGCTCTACAAACTGGAACATAAGCTCATCTAGATATAGGGAATCACAAAAAAATATGGGCTTGATGAAACAATCATCTGGATGCAAGATATGAATGCTCAAAGTGAGCTCTCTTGAAAAATATTTTACTGTGCAATTTGCAAAATATGACAAATTGCAAAGGGTTTGGGCTTGGCAAATATGTCAAATGAGGTCTTGGGGATCTGCAAATGGACAAAGGGGTACACAAAATTGTAGGGAACACAGGGGAATATGCGGTTTGTCATTAAAATAAACTGAGTGCAAAATACAAGCCTCCAAAGTAGGCTACTCAGTCTTTTTTGAAAATGTGCACACAATGAACCCTTGTTGACCCCTCCAATCAAGTGCTTCAAAAATGCCTCCAATCTGATCACGGGAAGCTGCAAGTTAGTGTATATTCTTACTAATAACTGTTGAACACATTCCAAAGGCATTTTGCATGATATTTATCAGGCTTCAAGATGGAGCTCTCTAAAGTGAGCTACTTGGGCAAGTGTCTGCAATTTCTTTTTCGAGTGCACAAGCAAAATTTTACATGGGCCCTCAAAATTTAGCCAAATTTTGGAGGTCCCAATAGTGGCTCTAGTTGTGGATGCATCCCCTTGTGGGCATAGCAAGGATCCAGGTCTCTGGTAGAAGCATACCAGATGCTTTTAGTCATTGGGCTCAGAGTCATTGTATACATTGCTTCCAAGAATCAGACCCAAACACTGTTTGGTGGCCCTAGGTCACCAAAAAAGTAGAATTGGAATTTACCTATCAAATGTCTGATTCTCATCATACAATAGTATGATCAATTTTGAAAACCACTGAAAAATATCCGATCATACATATTACCACTGACACCATCTCTCCATTTATCATACTTAGCATTGTCAGTACACTCAACTTTTAGGGGTATCAAAGACTCATGCACATACTGGAATATATCACAATTTGAGATATATTTTTCATACCCACAAGACAATGCATATTCATACTCAATGTGGTGTTCTTTGTTACCATTAACACTTTCATGCCTTATAAAATTTTCATCCAACTGATCTGAAAACTGAAAGAATTCAAGTTCCACCACATGAATAGGATCATCAGGCTTTACCTCATTAAATTCATCCTTGTTCACTCCCATCTTGTGAGCATACTCATTATTGACCCTCCTTCATATAGACCATCTTGGGCAAGGGTGCATACATCTTCTTGGTCAATACCAAGGCATCCATCATTGTGAAAAATACATTCAAGATTGTATGCATTATGCTGATCTCTATTAGATTTAACACCACAATCATGATCAAAATTATCAAAAATTGACAAAACTGACAAGTCAATTTCATCAACACCATTATCCTTTTCACACAATGAAATAATATTTCCACCATCTAGACATGTCTCATCCTCATACAATGGATTTATAAAGCGATAAGAGCTTTCTTCAAATGCTACATGGTAGAACATTATGTGATTTTCCTCCACTATTTCATCATACAATTTTTTTGTAAAAATCTAAAAATCAATTTCAGATTCATTTGGACAATCTATCAACCGATCCTCCTCTATAGTCTCTTCATACATTGGATTTGAGCAACCCCTAAAGCCATTTCCAGCTGTATACATCATTTTTTGCATGCTGACTACAATAAATGTCCTCTCTTATATATGGCACCACCTCTTCTTGAAGTACATTCACTTCAATTATTTCATCACCTTGAGTGACATGGGAACACTCTTCGCAGTCAACTTCATAAGCTGAAACGATATGAGAGGATTCAAAATTCTCACTTACATCATTGGTATCACCTTCATATTTAGATGTTACAAGTGATTCGGTTTCAGATAAATCATGATGGACATTAGGATAACAAACATTATGCATCATATCATTAAGTGAAGGCACACCACAAGGCTACAAATGAACTGTTGTTGGTGTAAATCCTTCATTCTTGGCAATCCTTTTTGTTTTAATGTCAATCAATGCTTGGATATGTGCTAGTGAGTCAAGAAGTTTTGCATGTTGCTGATCAATGGTTTGAGACTCAACCTGATTTGCATTCCACCATTTCTTGGCTCAAACATCTCATTAGGATAAGAATTACTAGCAACTTGAATTGTATTAGAGCTCGGGGCAGCAAGCTAATACTTATTCTAAAAATTATCTGGAACCTTTGATTGTCTCTATTCAACTTCATATATAGCTTCGTGACTACTGGCATTTTCAGAATTATGAAATTTTACCAGTCCATACTTGATCATCCCTTCAATATCCATTGCTTTCTGGAAAGCCTGATGCAAACTTTGGGGCTCTTTATTTCTCAATCCATAACTCATTTTCTTGTCATATGCGCCCAAATATATCACTAATGCCATTGCATCCTAAGGCCTACAACTCTTAGGGATCTTCTTCAATGCCTTCATGAATCTGAGTTTGAATTCAGGAACTAGCTCACCATTCCGAATGTGGATTTCCATGAAATCATTAAACATTGAGGATGCACAAATCCTTTCACCAAATTGTTCCATAAAGGCTGATCAAAATTCATTCCAAGAATTGATTGAATGTGGAAACATGTCTGAAAACCACTCTTTAGCATCACCTCTCAAAGACTTTACAAATAACCTCATAACCACATCTTTAGGATCAACTTTATAATCATCAATTAAATCACTAAACTACTGAAGATGTTCAGATGTTGATTCCGACCTTAAACCATTGAATATTGGTAGCTTACCTCTTACCTCGGGTGGGATAATGTTTGGGTAACCATGAATGCCTTCAAAATTTATGGCTATATAATGTTCAGTACTGAAAATCCTTCTACTACATGACTATGACAGCTCATAAGGCATGGTTACATTTGAAACTATGCAAGGATGCATAGATTGAAATATATTTGTCATTTATGCTCTTACAAACATTCTTTTACAACTGGAGACCTTAAAAAACACACAACTCATGACTTATTACAATAAAGACTAAGGTCTCTTTTAACGAGCATAAATGTAAGCAATATACATACTTCTTTCATAACAACAAAACAAAATCAATGAAAATTGAGAAGTATGATGAAACAACCTCAATTCTCTCCCAAATCTAGTGCTTAGATCACTTGAAGGGAATAGTTATCATCTTACATTCTCAAACATAACATCTATTTATTAAAATTTTGAGAATACCTGGAAATTTGCAGTGGCTTACTAGTTCTTTTTTGACTAAATTTTTTGAAGATCTTATTCAAATATTAGGTTCATTTTGACAGAGTTGCCACCTTCTTGAAGAGGAGAAGTTTCAAACAACTAGAAGCCATTTAAGCACGTTCTCGTTCTGGGTTTCTCGTAGTAGCAGAGTCACACAAATATTTTTCAATTGAGCTATAATAAAAAATTTCTCTAGGCTAAATTTTTTAGATCTGAAATAAATTTCAGTCTCTTTAACTTCTGGACTCTTCTTTCAATGGATTCAACAAATTATAACCAGAGACTTTGACTTGTTCGTCCCCAATAGAGTTGCCATCTTGTTGGTAATTTTTCTTGCTACCTCCAATCCTAAAGAGAAATAAACTCACGTGGATTATAAGCATGAATTAATTAACCATGCAATCACCCCATATCTCCATATCTCCTGTATATACATTATTATTTAAATCATAAGGATGATTTAAATAATTAAATTTTAATATGAATCATGCGAGTACAACTGCAGTGTTATGAACCATGCTAGGTCCCCTTGTGGGCTCAACTTAATTTTTTTTCTTTTGCAGACAACTGGGCTTTAGAATTGATCTGGAACCACTTGAACACTCATCTGGATAAGAAATATGCATAATTTAATCACTAAAATATGATTTTTCAACCTTTTGCAAAATGACCGAAACAAGCTCAGGACCTCTAAAAACCATCTTCAAAAACTGCTCAAAATGGCCACTTGAGACCATGCCACCTGACAAGCACGTAATCTGATATATTGTGGACCATGTTGCAAAATGGATTCTCTTGACTCTTCTTGGGGTACAATATTTTAATTGCGAAAGATGACAACTTAGTTGTTTCTGCACTGTAACTTGTTAAAACCTTTCCAAACCTTGTTTTAAATCCATTTCAAAAAAATAGATAATGACATCACGAGGGCCTGGAACCTTGCACAGTGGACCATTGAACTACAAATATTTCAAGGAATCAGTTGGTTTGATGGGTAGGTCACCAAGACGAGAAATAAGAATTAAAATGCAGGGCAACTTTAATCAATTTAACACTAATTTTGCCAGTAAAACTTATTAATCTGCATTTCATTTCAACTTGGGAAAGGCACCAAACAGAGTCTGGGAGCTCTACAAACTGGAACATAAGCTCATCTAGATATAGGGAATCACAAAAAAATATGGGCTTGATGAAACAATCATCTGGATGCAAGCTATGAATGCTCAAAGTGAGCTCTCTTGAAAAATATTTTACTGTCCAATCTGCAAAATATGACAAAGCAAATGGTTTGAGCTTGGCAAATATGTCAAATGAGGTCTTGGGGATTTGGAAATGGATAGAGGGGTACACAAAATTGAAAGGAACATAGGGGAACAAGTAGTTTGTCATGAAAATAAACTGAGTGCAAAATGAAAGCCTCCAAAGTAGGCTACTCAGTCTTTTCTTAAAATGTGTACACAGTGAACCCTTGTTCACCCCTCCAATCACGTGTTTAAAAAATGCATCCAATCTAATCACGAGAAGCTGTAAGTGAGTGTATATGCTTACTAATAACTGCTGAACACATTTCCAAAGGCATTTTGCATGATATTCACTAGCTTCAAAATGGAGCTCTCTAAAGTGAGCTACTTGGGCAAGTTTGTGCAGTTGCTTTTCTGAGTGCACAAGCAAAATTTTACATGGGCCCTCAAAATTTAGCTAGAGTTTGGAGGTCCCAACAAGACATAAATTTTTATTCTTGATGAGTAGCATCTTTTAGGTAGATACATTTATTTATGAAATTTATAATGCACGAATACCATGGTGAGGTAGCGGAAGATTTGTGTTCAATCACATAATTTTCCTCATTGGGGGTTCCTTATTTACAAAATCATGTTATAGAACTATATTATCAACCAACCAATAAATGATGACCTATACTTGATAGATATGTTAGTTCAAACTTGTTGAGTAGTGTGAGGAACCATCCAACTCTTCTTGAAAATAGAGTTTTTGGTAAGTACATGAGGATTTTGATATAATAATAACTTATATTTTTTGATTCACCATGTATCAACATAGTTGACATGTTACAAGCATCGAATAAGCACTCCTTGTTGACTTGAGTATAATTCTTTTCATAATCGAGAAGAGTGCAACTTAATGAAATAAATTCCTTCTCTCACATAATTGTTCTCTTATTCTAATGTGCATACTATAAAGATATTATTTTCCCTTATACACGTGATTAAAGGGAGGTATTGCTTTGATGGAATGAACAAGGAGATAGTGAGTGAATCTTTAACCTAATCTAATGCATTTTGACAATATGTTTTCCATGCTATATGATTTTGCTTTTTCAACAAGTTATCGATTGGGTGAATTTTAAATGTTAGATTGAGGATGAAGGGATGAAATACCCCTAATTGGCCTCGGAAAGGTTTGGCTTTATGCTCAATTGTGGGAGGGTTTGTAACTAAAATAACTTTTCACTTTTTTTTTTGTGCCAAAACCAATTCCCTTTTAAGAAAAAATGAAGTTGGGAGGCTCTTTAGCCATGAATCAAAATACGTACCTCTTTAGATTTAACATTACTTTGTTTTCATCGAGTCATGGGAAAAAGGCACATCAGTCCTTTGGGTTGAAAGGAAACTTGTATCCTTCTAATGATAACTTTCACATAACCCAAAGACAAATATATGCAAACAAGTATTCAAAATCCACATGCAAGTGAAATGACAACATACATCCAAATATGAAAAAAGATAGACCCTGGGAAAAACCTAGATGAAAAAATACAGCCTCCAAAAGTATCCATGACTCATGTATTGTTAAAAAATAAAACATTTCAATAAATTTTCAGAGACTCCATGAACACCTTTGAACATCAAGCTTCTCTAGTGAATCCTCCATGTGTCCAAGCACGAATCGATACATTCCACTCCATGCTTCACATATGCACTCTCAGAAGAAGACTCAAAACCCCAACTAGTCAACCTTAGCCTTTTTTTTGCTTTTATAAAAACAAGTTCACACAAAACCACTAAGTGGTATTGCATAAAACCATGAGATTACAAAATCATTAACCTCTCATTTAATATTGGGTACTAAGTTTTTACTTTATTAATAATTTCCCAATATTAAATTCAATATTCTTTCCCAATGTGAGACCCGAAATTAAATATATTTCCCAAAGTTACATACAACACATAAAGTGGCCTCAAGAATGTTAACTCCTAGTGATGCACATATTTCTAGATCCCCCTAGGTGCACCACACACATAATAATAAATTAAACATTGGAAACATTATGTAAGGTTTACAAGACCTGATTCCTAACATTCTCCTCCTTGTTGTATACATTGCATAATGGGTAACAAGTAACCTCAAACATGAATAAGGGAACAATTCACATAGCCACATATACCATCAAGGAAACAAAGTGTTCCATGTGCTCCATCAAGATACCTATAACAAGAAACAAAGTGAACACCATCCCAAACATGAATTCTCTCATCCTCTATCATGCCACTACATACATATAATAATCTATCCAAAGAGAAGCCACACTAACTGTCACAAAGAAGCACAATTTCTACCTCAACCAATATCCCAAACACAAACACTCAATACAAAGGTGTCACTAGACATCAATAGCTATTAAGATACAATATCCATAGCTGAAATAGTACCCACAAGAAGTGCTAACACATCCAACTATCCATACCTCAAAGGTATACAAAACATAGTTATGTGGTCAAAATGTGGGGGATGCCTGCACCTGCAAGAAAACACAAATCACACACACACACATGAGACATTACGTTAGTGAAATCAAGAGATTGAAAATGCAAACTAATCTACTTGTTAGTCTAAGAAATCTCAAGATTGCTAAGCCCATCACATGCTCCTCTATCTCTAAAGATCTCTAAGATTCAAGGTGGCCCTCACTTGGAAGAGCACTTGATCCTCAAGATGACAACCTAGAGAACGAGTTATGAATGATGATTCTAGGATCGAAATGCATACAACTAAGATCCTAGCTAAGATGAGATGATGGATGGAGATGCAAGATGCAAGATGAAGATATAAAATGAGTTCCAAATTGAAAGATTAAGTGAACTAATTAGGCTAATATGAGGATGAGATATGAGAATGCTATGAAAATGAGATGAATTAAGCTAGCAAGATATTCTAAACATGTATTAAAAGAAGTAAGCTATAATGCAACTAAGATGGCCTAAATGCTTTGTGATGGGGATTGAGGTCCTTGAAAACCTGCACAACACAATTAGGCTATAGATTGGATGCAATAGAAGTGGATGGATCCTTAGATTGAAGAAATGGGCTCTATTTATAGAGAAAATAGAGAAATGGATGGTTGAGATTGAGTAATTTCAACAAGGGAAAGGATTGAAAGTTATCAATCCATGTGAGGGATTCAATCCAATCCCAAGTTGACAAATGTCATCTTGAGAGGGATTGAGAGATGCTAAGAAAGCATTAGATGCTAATTGATCGTTAGGGAAGGCTTCAAGGGGTGACATCATTGGATAATGCTTTTATCCAATGAAGCAGGATATTGTCCAAGAGGTAAACTCTTGTGCAAGGATAAAAGATGGTCAAGTGGACAACCATCATGGGTTAGGGGTGTGGGCTTGTAAGATGCATTAAATGGCTTTTGAAGATTTTGGAGGCTAACTTGCTTCAAGAGGAAAACCACTAGTGGTCTAGGGACAAATTTGTAAGAGCCTTAAAAATTTGGGGGTATTCAACAAGTTGCCTTGTTGAAAGGAGAAGGTCTTAAATGCATTTTGAAGACTTTCTCCAAATTTGGGAAAGTGACTCCCAAAATTTGGGGAAGTGACTCCCCAAATTTAGGGATTGGACATGATGAGGAGAATTAGGCTAATTAATGGAGAATTAGAGGGATTCTAAAAGAAATTAGGAGGGCAAGTGGGAAATGTAGGATTTGGCAAGTGGGTGAGGAAAAATAGGAATTTTAGTAAATTAAAAAGATTTAATTTAGCCAAAAGAAGATGCAACTTGCATTTGTAGGATTTTGCAAGTGTGGGGGGGGGGGGATTTACAAATAAATTTTGATTTATTTTAGATGTAAAGGAGATTGATTTAATTAAAATGGGAAAGGGAATAAATTGATATTTTTAATTTAATTTAAATTTAATTAAAATGGCTAGAGGGGGGGTATTTAATTAAATGACTTAGATAGAAGAAGGGTATATTAATTAAATTTTAATTTAATTAAAAAGGCCAATTAGAAGAATAGGGATATTAATTAAATCTTAATTTAATTAATAGGCAATTTAATGATGATTAAATGAATAAAATCCATTTAATTAGTTGTGCTAGTTTTAGGTGTCTACAATAGTAAACATGCCATCAACATATACAACCTATCACATGTAATCACAAGCTCCATGTGCAAACCTATCAATGAAGAACATACACATCTAATAAATTCCACTGCATGGGCAATGGAAATTTGAAAATGATCAAGGCACATCAAGTCTACTAGTAGCATGACATAGAAGGTGTAACAAAGATCAAGTAGTACCAAGGAACATCCACAATGATATGCAAAACCTATTAAATAGTAACTTGTAAGTACAACTCTCACCACAAGTCTCCATAACTCTCCCAATTTCTTCACAATCAACAATGGAAAGAGATAAATGAACCTCCTTGTCATCACCCGTAAACTAGACAATACATGGCTTCTAGCCTAGTTTTCACCATAGCTCCACACAAGATCTCAACTCCAATTCCATGTGAAACCAAACATCCAAGAAGATAACCAAGACCAAAAAGAGAACTTGCAAAGCAACACATGTAGAATGTCCTTCTACATACACCTCTAATTGCAAAACTAAGTCAAGTACAATCTCCTTCACAACGTCCAAAGATAAAAGCCACAGAATAACCCAACCATTCAATCTCATACATTAAACACAACATATGTATTATGTAATAAATCCAATCATGGATGTAAGCTTCTCTAAACAAGTAGATCAAGATCAAACTAAACATTTTTTGAGAAGGAAATCAACCCAATAAATCATCTCCTAAAATCTTCATAATGACTTCATAACATCAACTCATATATTAAGGAGATAACCATGCTATCCATCCCTCAAAATGAATCCTTCAAAACTAACCATCTATTCATAGCTCAAGATCCATATCTACAAAAGATAAAATATAAATCATAAAGCAACCAAAAGAAACAATGGGAAATACCTCTCAAGTAATAAATTGCTGAGTAGAACATGAGTGGGAATGAGAATGCTCCTCCAAGATATCCAAGTCATCATGACTCATCCAATAAAAATCTTCTGATAGGTTAATGTTGAACTCATGTCCAACCAAGGTGTAGGCTCCTTCAATTTTCTACTAAAACCACCAACTATCTCAACACATGTCTCTAATCACAAGGGAACACTAGCCTCACCTACATCTCCAAGTATACATGAGCACCTGTAACTGATCAATCCATGAAAAAATCCAAATGGAACATAAAATAATCATGAATTAATCAGGAAAATGATCATGTACTCAATTCAAATACAATAAAATAAGATCAATTTTATAATCCCAACTATAGAATTAGGAACATATACACGATATCATGATCTCACATCTCCATAAAGGAACATCAAATATAGACATTGTGAGAGAAAAAGGCATATAGAAAATGATTGTATTTTTCATAAAAGTGAAGAGATGGAGAAAATTATTCTTTCTCATGGTATTCCATTACCGAGCCTCTAGTTATAGCACTTGTAAAACCAACATGTGGTATCACTAAAACATCTTGTGAGACACCATTATCTGGGGATGACCAATTTAGTTGTATGGCTTGTATTGAGATATAATCTCACACAACATTTGATGCTACATCAAAATCCAAAGTTGAATCATTCATTAGATCCATCAATGCTATTGTCTTTCTAAATCCATCTCACTGGGAGGCATGTCTAATTGACATTTCATGTTTTTTTGTATAATTCCACCTTGCTGATTTGGGAGACATCATTGAGGACATTCATCATATATATGTTAGCTTCAATGAAGTTGCATCCCCATTGTCATCTTTGGATCTTTCTCTTGCCTTGCCTACATTAGCTTCTATCATGACATATTGTGCAGATATTGATGATAATAGAATTAGCTTGGATACAATCTAGAAACCATCATGTGCATCATTTCAATCATTGGATCATGTGTATAATTTAGAGACATTCATTGTCCTTCCTACATCTCCCTATTACGAATGGGAGCTCATTTTGCACACATGTTGTGTTGTTTCTTCCTAAGGGGAGAAATGTCATTCGATGTTCAAGCATCTACTACCCCTACATACACTATTTTTAGGAGAGGTTGCATAATTTCTCTTCTCATTTCAGTTTTGGGAGGAAGCATTTCCTCACATGGAGTTCATTTCACATTTTATGAGGGGTCACATGACCTTATATTATTTCACTTCTATGAGGGTACTATTATTGTATTTGTGATAGAAGTATTCCTTGGGTGGTCATAATAAGTCCTATCACTTACCTTCATCACTTGTACATTTTATTTCATTGAATTTGTATCATCTCTTTTGGAGAGGAGTTTTGTTCCCACTGGGTTTTCTCCTTTGCCTCGCTTTGTGAGAAATTTGTACATGAGTACCTAACATGGCCTAGTAGCTGAGACTCAACATCTTACATAAATTCCTCCCTAGTTTGTACTAAAGGAGGGGTGTTAGTTTAAATAATTCCATTATACATCTAGTTAGGATATCACCCTTCTAAGATTGACCTATTAACGCCTAGCTTAAGTTTACTTTGGATTTTTCATGTTTTTGTCTCACCTTATGTGGTTGTGACAAGTGTCCTCATCGTTAGAGACACCTAGTTCATGCATGCATACTTGTCACTTGCTCACACACTTGTCAAGTGAGCTCACAAGTGTTACACTTTTGGAGGGGTAGTCAAAGTTTCACTCCTACCTTCTCACCTCTTCATCCTTGCATATATATGCAAGGTTGATCATTGTATTATACACTCTTCATTTGTATACTATAGACATACTATTGTTCTCATTTTTGATCACTTGTGGAAGATTATCAATTCATGCTATCTGATAGTGGATAATTTCTAATATTAAATAGGAACCCCTTGAGGTTCTTGATGAGCCTATTTTATGGTATTTTATTTCAAGTGTTTTGGGACCTTATCTTACATTTTGAGGCATTAACTTTGTGTTTCTAACCATTTCTAAAGTCATAATGTTGAAAGCCTTTGTGTAGACATCCAAAATTAATTAACTTATATATTAATTAGTTTTAACCTCTCTACATAATTAAGTTATTTAATTATGATAGCCTTTATTCTTCTTAGTATCAATTAAATTTAATCCTGTCACTACAGTCCACCTAATTGGTTTATTTAATTAAACCAATTATTTCCTATTTTTCTAAGGTTATATAATCATTTATTTCTTCTAAAAAACCCCTTAATCAATTTAAATTAATTAACTAAATTATGTGATTCCTACAAATCACTCTCTCTAAAATCTCATTAGCTTAATTAACTCTTCTAGAATCCCTCATAATCATACTCAACATTATTCTTCAATTTTAAATTCCTCCACTCATTCTCTCCCCTCTTGTCAAATCCTCCTACAAATCCCACTTGTCCTCTAATCTCTTATTATCTCACCAAATCACCTTTTTAATCCTTTGCTAGTAGCTAATCCCCATGATTAGTCACCAAGTCAACTCATAGCCATTTATGGCTAAATCCATTTGTCCTCACCTTCCACCTTAAATGCATCTAATTGGGTCATTTCAAGGATTTCAAAAATTTCACATTCTCCTATGCCTTTCACTTTCCCAAGGAATTTTAAATTACTTTTCTCATTACCTTTCCCTAGGCATCTCATTATTTAGGAATTTTTAATTCCCTCTTCATCCCCCAAGGAATTTTTAATTCCTTTTTGTCATCCCTATGTACTTGGGGATCTCTTCCCCATGTACATTGTGGAGTGTGGAGACAAAAAATGCCTTTGTGGCAAATCTCTTGGTCTCCACACTTCCCACCTCACATCCTCTCAATCAATGTGCTCCCCTTTCCTTCAATCTCCACCCTTGATTCATCTTCAATCTCAATTGTCCATTCATCCTCCCTCAAATCTATAAATTGGGGTCTCCTCCCCTTTATTTTCCATCTCCAAGTCAAGTAATTTCATGCTGTCCACAAAGCTCTAGAAATCCATCAAAAAACATCCTCACTATAGCCAAATACCCACTTAGAATCCATATCCATCACTCAAGCATTCAACACTCCATCCCTTTTATCCTTGTTGTGCATATTGGAGAGAAATCCACATCCCATCTAGGAGCCAATCCAATAAAGTGGAGCATTTGGGCACATTCCACTTCATCAAAGGCTCAATCTAAGGAACAAGAGAAGGTTTGTGAAGGTATAATGGTGTTTTATCTTGTTTTTGATGTTATTTGAATGTTTTATGGATTAAACTAACCATTTCCTCTCACTTTGATTTTCCCTTGGTTCATTTTGGCACGCCCGTTGGAACCCACGTCCCGTTTTCTAACCTTCTTTGTGAGTTTTAGTATTTTTAGCTCGCAGGTTGTCCCATCAGTACGTCCACCAACACTTCAACATGTCTGCCCACTGCTTTAGTGCGATCGACATAGATTAGTGTCTCCATTTTAAAATTTGAAATTTTAACCACTATTTTGCAGGTTTTGCAGATCAGCACAACAGATCCTGGATCAACGCGTGCGCCATAACATCTTTTGACACTTATTTTTCAGAGCTAGATTTTAAATTTCTCGCTTTCTACTAATAAAAAAATCACAAAAACATTAAGAAACACTTAAAAAACAATACAAAACAATTCTAGAATAGGTTTATTTGTTCTGTTTTATCAATTTAAGCAATTAATTAAATTTTTTGGGCTTACAGGCAGATCAGCGCTTGTGCTGATCCCAAAAGCCCGCCACTTTTTAAATTTTTAAATTTTTAAATTTGGCTATCTACTACTGTCAGGTTTATGTCCTTTGGCACCTGCGCACATGCATCAACGCCTGCATCATCATTTAGCACGTCCGTTCAGGTATAAGTCACTTAAAATTTTTCAAAAATTTAAAATTTTAGTTTTTCTCGCTATTCTCTATTTTAGGGTTGTGGACTTACTTCAATGCCTACGCACGTGCTACAGTGCGTCCGCATATGGATCAATGCCTATGCTGCATCCTTAGGAGTTTTGGTTACTAATCAATTTTTCAGTTTTATAGGCACTTTTTTGTTTTTCCAAGGTCAAAAATCAAACTATTAGTCCTATTTTCTTGCAGCACGCATGCCAAAGAACCATTTCCTACTAGTTTAGTTTCATTTTGTGCTTTCTAGATAGAAAACCTTATTCACGTGGGATTAAAATAAACCATTGTCTTTTGTGTCTTGTGCGCTTTCATACTTTATGTTGAGTGGACCCACTGTTGCACTCTAGTATCCTCTCCCCTCGCCTTCGTGAATCTTGGGTGTAAGAGAACGAGTGATCAACGACACTCTATTTTTATTTTAGCAGTTGAGGGGTATTTCTTGATTGGGGATTTCATCACACCACAAGGGTATCTCGAATTGGGACACGTCGGGGATATCGACTCTCCCGACGCGATCTCGAGTGAGTTTTTTTTGAGTCGCTATATAACTAAGTTGGTCAGGCGACTGGAGTGTTGAGTGAATTCGATGTATGTGGGGGCCTTCCCTGCACCGATAATCCCAGTTAGAGCCTTAAGTGGCTTGCTTCGAGAATCCATCGTTGGATTGGTGATCCCTTAGAAATTACACTAGACAATAGTTTTAGTAGCCAAAATCCTACATTTGATAATGTAGGGGGTGCAGATCATACCCCGAAGTTACTCCTCATGTATCCACTCAGGATGAGACATAAATTCCCCATGTAATAGACCCTTGGATCTTTGGGGTAATAGAATCTGGTATGCCTCAGAAGTGAGTGCCATGGAGTGGAGCCAGTGCTACCAGATTCTCTATTTGTCCACCTAAGTGAGGTATTGCTTATGCGAGGGGCCTATCAAGTGGTTTCCACTTTACAGCCTAAGTTGTGTTGTCTTCAAGTGTCTTCATTTGTACCATACTTGTAAAATCAATTTGGGGCTAATCTAGGCCCCACATCACTTTATTGAGTGCTACACTTGGCCAATGTGTTTCTATGCTTGATGTTTTGTTGCCAAGAGTAGGTTGACAAACAACTTCCATATCCTTCACATTTGACCAACATTCCAAAACTTAGTCCACCTCATTTCCACCTCATGTTCCATAAGCCTAAGTTTTACAAGCATCCCAAGAATTTTATCCACCGTCTAATCAAGAAGAAGAAGCTCACCCAAGCCCAACTCGTTAGACGTCAAAAGTTTTGGTACACCAACCACAAACTCTTTCTCAAACATAGGAACTTCTTGTACCAATATCATGATTATACTCATTGTCATAGCAACGAGTTTGATGCTAGTGATGAACTAAGAGTCCGTACCCTACACCAAGGATCAAGCTTGTCTTTCAATACCAACTATCATCAAAATTAGGGTGGTCGCATCCCTCCATACAATTTGTCGTATGAACCTATCACTTATTGAGTCATTTCCATCCTAAGAATAATCTAATCATCACCTTCTTCTAGTCACCACTATCATTCCCCCTTTATCTTTCATCATCCACCTTTTCTAAGGACTTAGCACATCAATCAATCCAATAATCAAACCTTAATCAATTCAATCAATCATCCAATCCCTCAATCAATCATCCAAATCAAATCAATTATACCTTGTGAAGTTTTATTTATACCTCATCTTTAATCAATTAATCATTTGGCTTTTGTGCTTGGGAAAGAATCTCCCCCAAGTACCTTTGCCTCATCTTTTGGGTCGATTGAGACCCCCAATCCTACATCTTATTTTTTCTTAGGATCATTAGTCAATTCTTAGTAGAAAGGGATTTTGATCATTATCCTAAGGTCTAAATTTCACCCAACTTGGTTTTCACCTTGTTTGTGGTTTTTATCATCAACATCCCCCACCTAAAATCACCATCCAAGGACTAAGGTGAAATCTTAATCAAAATTTATCCTAATCTAAGGGCCCAATCAATCATTCAATCCAACTTCATCAAAATCAAATCAAAATCCAAATTTTCACTAAGTCCTTTCATCAAGCTCTTTCCTCCAATAAATATTTACTAAGGTTATTCTTGTATGGTCATAACTCAATCTCAAAAGAATAAGATGGCCAAATAACAATATGGAAAGCCGAACTTTAGTGTCCTATATCAAGATCCTACACAAGGTCAATATGTACAACTCGACATTCAAGATCCACAATCACAAATGGACCCTAACACGGTTGATCAAAACGAACTCTCCCCAGAAGTACTAACATTCCTAGAGGATTTGTACAATCAAGAAATGATGGAGAAATTCATCTCACACAATCCTAGTGGTCTCTTAAAGGCCCTAATTGAAAATGGAGGTCACCTTCTCCGTGATTTCGATAGATCCATTCTTGATCAACAATCGCAACTGGGAGAATTTGCTACTAGTCACATCGTTGCTCCTATTATTCATCCTCAATCCATAGCACCCACAGTATCCATCCCCTTGGTTTCCATCCAAACTTCTTCTTCCTTTTTAGCATCTATACCATTATCCAACCTGATCACGTCTATTCTCAAACAAGCTTCTATCTCATCTTCTTCCACTCGCCCACATGTCTCCATTCTTCAATCTTCTATTCCTCTTAATAATGTCACTAATTTAATCAATACTTCTCTTTCTCATGCCACAACAACCCACAGGAATTATCACCTCTCAAGTCCCCATCACATTGGTCATCACATCTCATATCCCCACTTCTTCGTCTTATCAATATATTAGTGGTGGTGGTGTGACATCCACGACTCACCAAATACCTGGGGCAAACACGGTCCATCATGTCCAAAACCCACAACATGATATAATCAAGGAAATTCAAGACATGAAGAACATCATCAAAAACATGAAGGAAGGGACTAATAAAAGAAAACCTAATTCATTTGAAGAATTTTGTCCCTATCCTTATGATCCGTGAATATCAGTCACACCTTACCCTCCAGGGTTTGATATGCCTAAGTTCATGAATACGAAGGCCAGGGTGACCCTTGAGATCATGTTCATGAATTCTACATCTTATGTCAAGAGGTCTCCTATAATGATTTATATCTTCATAGATTCTTCCCTAAGGGTTTTACAGGAGATTCTATCACCTCCCCCCAAGGTTCTATCACCTCCTTCTTGGACTTAGCAAAAAAGTTTGTGGCCCACTACACTTACAATATCATCAATGATGTTTCCATGATGGACCTTTGTAACAAAAAACAGAGGCCCGAAGAAACCTTCGCCAACTTCTTGCAATGGTGGCAACATATCATCAAAAATTTTCAGTGGGATATGCCAGAGGAACACCAAATTGAATTATTTAAAAAGAATCTGGTACCCGAACTATCACAACCCTTGACAGATCAATGTATAAAATATTTCCAAAAGTTGACTAATTAAGGCTTATCCCTTGAACATGTCTTGTTAGAGGATGGCACTCTAAAGCATTACTAGAAATCAAATCAGAACACTTCCTCTTATAACAATGATACACCAAAATTTTGGTCTAAAAACAAGAACATAGTCAATGATGGTGTCACTGATGCAAAACAGGTCCAAATTGTGGCTGCTCCTCCAAAACCCACCACCACTAACAATCAATTCAACAATCATCAAAACAATCAAATTCAATCTTAAAGGCCCCCTAATAATGTCTCAATCCAGGGGTGACCACCCCGATCTAACAATCAGACTCCAAGGGAGTATACTCCCCTTGTTGAGCCCATTGAGGTTGTGTTCCAAAAGCTTGTCTAGGTTGGTGCGGTTGTCTTTCTGATAACTCGCCCGTTTGATCCTAACCAACCAAAACCTAGGTGGTATAATGAGAATGAATTCTGTTAATATCACCACATTAATGGGCATGACACACAAAAGTGTATGAAATTGAAGAACTACATGCAAGATCTCATTGATAAGGGTGATATTGAGGTAGCAACAACAAAACCTAGTAATAATAACAATAAACTCAAGATGTACCAGGAACCCTTCCCAAAGTATGATAAAGGCAAGGCCTCATCATCTAATATTGTGAAATACGATTATACCAATCATAACCAACTTTGAATCCTTGGTGGGTCGTATAGAACCTGGAGATAACCATGTCAATGTATTCACTGTCCAGGGAGCTAACCCTCCCCCTTCCCAAAACAGACCTAGGGTCACTATTCAAGGTGGTTCTCCTCCTCCACAATTGGCAAGTAGGCCAAACCCTGCTAAGATAGTCATTCAACGTGCCACACCTTCCACGTCCCATTCTCAGAATGACTGCAATGTAACCACTCACCGCGGGAGAGTAACTGTCCAATTAGCCCCTCCACCAAATCCTCCCCCCATGTCATCCACCCATTGATATGACCTCCTTGACCATCTTGGGAAGACTCCTGCACAGATTTCCATCCTAGAGCTCTTCAAGACCTCCCCTGTTCACAAGGAGATTTTGGAACAAGCCCTCCTCGAATCACGCATCACTGACAACATCAATGCTGCCCAGTTCCAAGCCCTCATTGGAAACCTCGTTGCCCAGTACCACCTTGTTTTCACCTCCAATGCTTCTCCCTCTGATGATGATCATAATAAACCATTGCACATTGAAGCTCTTATCTAGAAACACAAAGTTTAACTCATCTTGATAGACAGTGGATCTGGATTCATTCTTTGTACATACAAGTTAATAAAGCAATTGGGACTTTATGAGGACCTAGTTGATACATCAGGAAAAATCACAATCAAAGCCTATGATGATGAAGAAAGGGTTTCCAAAGGCACGATCACTTTACCTCTTCAAGTGGGCCCTGTTACAGTCGAGACGCCTTGTCAAGTCTTAGATCTTGACCTCCCTTATAATATTCTCCTCGGTCGTCTGCGGATTCATTCCCTTCAAGTCTTTACCTCTACTTATCACTAATGCCTTAAATTTCCCTTCAATGACAGATAAATCACTATTAGAGGTGATCCATAATCTTTTCAGTATTGGAAGCTCTTAGAGGGGAGACATCCACACCATTGTGCATTAAATAGACCTGCTCTACCTCCTCCATCTGATGCATCTAAAGTTGCCTCCACTTCATCTCATGCAGAACCTAAGGTCAAGATTGTAGACAATGGTTGTGGAGAGTACAAACTTGAGGATGTCCTACTTGTGGGAAAGCTCCCCTTATCTCGAAAGTCATTTGGTAAGCCCAAAGAAATAAAAAAAGATCATAAAACCATTATACAATGCAAAGATACCACCTTCAAGCAATGGGGCCCATTTGATGAAGAGAGTCTAGAGACAAATGTCTCCTCTTGGTTGTATCGTGAAGAGGTTGAAGAACTAGCAAAGATCCCCAAGAAGATGTATCCAAAGGCATTAGCCATACTGGATAAGATGGGTTATAAAGGACATGGCCTGGGGCTAGAAGAAAAAGGAATCAAAGCACCAATAAATCCCATCTCATACAAGTATAACAGGGGCTTGGGTTACACTCCAGTACCTAAGATCACTATCGCTAGTACCCCTTCAGATTCCCCTTTGGATGTCAAAGACTCCGATGAAGAGGAATTTCATGAAATGCCTTTTAAATACCAGGATGACATCTTCTTTGACACCCATATCAACATCATCACCCTCGTAATCCCTTCCACTCCATATGAACTCCAACTTATCCACCCCAAGCTTATAGACTGGGACCAACGAGACAAACATACTTTGGACATATGTGTCGATGATAATGCTCTCATGACTCTCATGACTATGCGTAATTTGGAAGATTGCAGTAGAGTTCATGGGATCCAATTGCATGAGAACAAATACTTTGGTAGTTAGGTCAATTCCCTTAGTCACAAAAAAGATAATAAAAAGAAAAATCACGACTCCTTGGGTGAAAACCTCCCTGAGGCACCCTTAGATGAGGAAAAAGTAAAAATAAAGGGCGTATCCAGAAGTGAAAACCTAGATCAGACACTTGAGGATGAGGGACTTGACCTCCCTACCATGGTTCCCCCATAATGAGACAGGTCAACTCTACTTATAGAGGAAACATACACTATCAACATGGGTAGTGAAGATTATCCAAAGAATGTGCTCATTGCTAGGTCCCTGTCAGAGCAAGAGAAACAAAACTTCATCAATTTTCTTATAGAAACAAAGATCAACTTTGCCTGGTCATATGCTAATGTGCCAAGCCTTGATCTAGACTTAGTAGTCCAAAATCTTGTTGTCCGTCCAGACACTAAACCTATAAAGAAGAAATTGCGCAAGATGCATCCACATATTGCACTCCTTGTCAAGGCAGAACTTCAAAAGATATTGGATGCTAGATTCACAAAACTAATAGATTATCCTGAATGGGTGTCCAACATTGTCCCTATCGGCAAAGCTACTGGGGGCATCCAAATTTGCACATATTTTTGGGACTTGAATAAAGCATGCCCTAAAGATGACTTCCCGCTTCCCAACATAGACATGATCGTAGATCTCACAACAGGGCATGAAATGCTCTCACTTATGGATGAATTTTTTAGATACAATCTGATCAAGATAGCAGAAGAGGACCAACACAAAACAACATTCACAATGCCATGGTGCACCTTTTGAAATCAAGTCATGCCTTTTGGTCTTAAGAATGCTAGAGCAACATATCAGTGAGCAATGACAAAAATATTTCGTGACCTTTTGCATAAAATCATGGAAGATTATGTGGGTGATATCCTAGGAAAATCCAAGACAAGAAATGAGCATATCCCTATCCCAAGGCAGATCTTTGAAAGATTGGAAAAGTATAAGTTGCGCTTAAATCCCAAGAAGTGCGTTTTTGGTGTTACATCATGAAAACTATTGGGTTTCATTGTTTCCCGTAGAGGCATAGAGGTTGATCCCGCAAAGGTGAAATCTATCATGGAAATGCCCCCTCTGAATACTCTTAGACAAGTACACAACCTTCAAGGAAATCTCCAATCCATCAGACACTTTATTTCACAGCTCGCAGATAAGTGCCACCCATTTGCACACTTACTACGAAAGGACACCAAATTCAAATGGGGCTATCTATGTCAGAAGGATTTTGAGAAACTCAAATAATACCTAGCATCACCTCTAGTTATTATGCCTCCTATTCCAAGAATACCACTCCTTTTGTACATATCAACAACCATAGTGGCATTGGGGGCATTATTGGTACAGATAGATAATCAGGGAAAAGAACATGCCATATAATATATAAGTCACACATTAGTAAGGTATGAGCTCAATTATACCCCTATTAAAAGAGCATTCTTAGCACTTGTCTTCAGCACACATAAACTCCGACACTATATTCTTAACAACAACAAAAAAAATGATTTCTAAGATTTACCCTCTCAAGTATCTCTTATTGAAGGATGTTCTCACAGGGAGAACTGTAAAATGGGTCATGTTACTAAGTGAGTTCGACATTGAGTATGTAGATAGAAAAGAAATCAAAGGACAAGTGATAGCAGATAAATTGGCAGATGCTCCGCTTCAATATGATCACCCTATCCTCATAGAATTCCTAGATGAATCCATAATTACTGTCACTATGTCTTCCACATGGCAGTTGTATTTTGATGGTTCTTGCATGCAGAATGGATCGGGGGCAGACATATTGTTGGTCACACCTCAAGGAGACTACATCCCTAAATCATACAAGATAGCCTTTGCATGCACCAACAACATTGCAGAATATGAAGCACTAATCACTGGACTCTGCTTGGCTATTCAATGAAAGATATTGGAGTTACATGTCTATGGTGATTCCCAACTTGTCATTAAACAAGTCAGCGATGAGTACCAAATAAAAGATGACAAGCTTCTTCCTTATCGTAGTATGGTTGAGGATCTCAAGCAACACTTTACATCAATTGATTTTGATTAGATTCCACACATAAACAATATAACTATAGATGTAATGGCCACCATTGGTTCTCTCCTTCATATGCTGGTACATAATCAGAAATGTGAGTTTTTGGTCAAGAAACTCTTCATACCAGCATACAATCTACCTGAGTCTGAAATTGTATGTGTACTCATTGGTCCCAAATCCCCTTGGTATCAGGAGACCTTCACCTACCTAAGAGACAACATCATCCCTCCCCATCTTACCAAAACCCCCAAAAAAACCTTCATTCGCCACTGTGCCCGTTACACCATCCTTGGAGACACCCTATTCAGAAGGCATTTTGATGGTTCCCTCCTAAGGTGTCTAGACAAACAAGAGGTTGAATGGGAACTACAAGAAGTGCATGAGGGTATCTATGGGGCACACTCGAGTGGTCTCACTTTGGCTAAAAATATCTTGTGAATGTGATACTATTGGCCTACAATGGAAGAAAATGCATATAATTATGTGAAGAAATGTATCCCTTGTCAAAACCATCACGACAAGATTCACACTCCATCACAAGATCTACAACCTTTTATTACACCCCGAACCTTCTCATAGTGGGGGCTCAATCTCATTGGGAAAATCCATCCTACATCCTCCAACGGTCATAAATTCATCATCACTGCCATTAAATACTTCACCAAGTGGGTGGGGGCCATCCCTCTTACCTTTACCACTAGGAAGCAGATCTCTAAATTCATTTTGAACTATTTAATTTGCCAATATGGAATCCCCAAAGTTATCATCATGAATAATGGTAGACCCTTCAAGAATCAAGATGTTAAAGAGCTCTGTCAGAAGTTTGATATCCAGCACCGCTTCTCCACCCCCTATTACTCACAAGGCAATAGTCAAGCTGAGGCTTCTAATAAAACCTTAATCAAAATCCTTAAAAAGACAATCAATAAAGCTACTCGTGATTGGCACCTCCAACTCCATCCCGTTCTATGGGCTTACCACACCTCCATCCGTAGACCCACAGGTGCCACACCATATTCCCTTGTCTTTGGCTCTGAAGTTGTCCTCCCTCTTGAGATCGAGATCCCCTCCCTAAGGGTATCCCTACAAAATATTCTCCCTGATGAGGAATTTAGAGTTTCCAGGTTGCAAGAGCTAGAATTGCTGGATGAAAGGTGCTTCAAGGCCTTAAACCATCTTTGGGTATATCAAAATCGCCTATTCTTGAGCTCCAACAAGAAGGTTAGAACCTAAGAATTTGAAGTTGGTGATCTTGTCCTTATGGAAAATCAGAGAAATATTCAAGAAAGACAAAAGAAAGGCAAGTTCGAACCTAATTGGCTTGGACCCTATGTGATCACAATAAAATATGGATTAGGGGCATATCAGTTGGCTACTCCCAAAGGAGATCCCTTGGATGAGCCTATGAACATCATGGACCTGAAGATATTCTATGCCTAAGTCCTTAGAAGGTCACCAATTGTCTAAAAATCAAAAACTAAAAAAAGCACAAAAATACAAAAAAAGCGAAAAAAGCAAAAAAGTAAAGAAAATCCAATTCGTCCATCAGTGAAAACCACTTTGTGGCGCTATGGGAAAGTACCTTGGTGAAAACCTATTTATAGGCATCAAGGTAATTAATCTGGATCCATCATCTATCAGTTCGGACTCTATCTTCCACACCCACCCACCTGATATCCATATTCTTTAAATTGAACATTTTGACGTCTTTTGCACTTCCCCGCCCCTTGCCAATGAGGAGGATTGTAAAAGCCTATTTAAATGACCAATTTGTGCAGGAAAGTCACCCTATGATATAAATTGAAGGTGGTAAATTGATATACATGAAGACAATCAATCAAAGTGTGCGAAATTAATTGACATGACTCAAGCTGTTAGATTTTTTGTGTCAATATGCTCTAACATGACATGAGTCATTACATGACCTACCATACTTCTCGAGACTCCCACCTGCTTACCTGCAACCACTTGTCTCCTTCATTCTTTAATCCACACCATTGCATAAACCTTCTCCCATGAAATCCATCACCCTGTCTGCCACCGGTTGTCTCCTTCATTTTATCAAGAAAAATGATCTGATGATCCTGCCATCCCCCTCCAACAAAAGGAAAAGGAACAAGGTGGTCCTGACCACCTCCACAAATGTCGTGATCCATTTTAGTATCCTCCACAATAGCCCTACCCATTTCTTCCACTAAACTATCCTCAACAGGTCGGTTATCCATTCCCCCAGCATATGATGATGAGTTTTTGCCTGAATCATGAATAAGGACCATCCCATCAACCCGAGCTTCCATCCTAGTAAACTAAGCTTAATTCCTAGTCCTGAGATTATGCTTCTTCTTGACTTGTGCGTTATTCAAAAAATCATCCACATGTACTCCATCAAGTCTCAACAACCAAGTAGCACATCTGCACTCATGTGTCCATGTCATTTGCACTATTGCCTATTTCATATCCATTAGTTACTCCTGCCCATCAGGATGAATCCTTCCCCTATCTGGCAGTATATCCACAAATCCATGTCGTACTCTTGGCAAGAGATGTCAGTTGGCCTTGTGCATTTTTTTGCATGATTTGGTTTGTTTTCTTTGATTTGCATCACTTTGTCCCATGGTTGTTCCTACCCACAACTACCAGGATCAATCTATATCTTGGTATGTTACGAAAAGGGGCTTACTGGGGCATGTTTTGTGGTATGGCATGTTTGAAGGTCTATCTCGTACGAACCTGCAACCCAATACCTACATCTATATGGTGTTTACATGGTTGCATACTAGAGATTCCTATTTGTCTGAGAGTCAGTCCACTCCTTGGATTTTTCATAACATCTCGACTCCTATAATCAGTGGTGTAGACTATCCTTGGAAAAATCAAAACAAGGGTTTCTCTCCACATTTTAAACAACAAATCCCTCCCATTCACTCATCTATATTTCATCCTATCACTATGCATTTTGGAGACCTCAATTTATTCATTTTCTTAATTTCTTCTAATTCTATGTTGTTTTACTATGTTTGGCACATTCCAAAAAATCACTTCATTGTGCATTATCATTTAACATCAATTGCATTGTTCATTTAAGTTTCATAATCATTAGTTGCATTATCATTTTATTTTTATCATCATAATCAATATGTTCATTTAGTAGCATTTAGTTGCATTATTCATTAAAAACATGCAAATTGGTACATGCAATATGGACTATCTATCAAAATGTATCTGTCATGCATGTTCATAATCACACATCATAGGTTAATTAGCATCTCATATGGCATTAATGATCACACCATTCAATATAACACATTTGAAAGAATTGCATCATGCATCAAAATCCCACAATCATTCATTTTGGGACACTTTACAAATGACAAAATTTAACAGCCTAAAAAAGTAAAATTCACGCCAACAGTACCAGGTCACATCCGCTATCAAATTTTTGGTCTATAAGAAAAAAAATAGATATAATGGAAAAATGAACAAGTCTAGATCAAATTGTTAAGCAAATATTTGATCAGTGTGTCAAATTAAATGCAAAAAGTACTATTATTCCATATTAATTTGCAACAAGATGATTAGAGGTTTTGGGTTATGATTTGTTTTTTCATTACAAATTATGAATTTGGTCCCAAAAGGTGTAGCCTGAGGGATATCTTCCTCAGACCTCATCACATAAAAATCCAAAAACATGCACATCATATGATCCACATGCATCCTACATCCACAAATATGTTAGCAACATCACATATATACATATAGGCATCCATCTTGCATCATAGGTAAGTTAGACAGATATCTATCACATGCATCTCATCAAATCAATAATCATAGCATCATCATCCATCACATAATAAAATAATAATCAAAGTCCATAATAAAGTCCATACATGCATATGTGCCACCAAAATCATATCTCATATATATATCAAAATGTCAGTGAAAGTGTCAATCATGGTACAATGATATAAATCCCCAAAGGGTCAAATTACAATGTCACATATAATAAGGCTAGCCCACACTCCCCGTATCCTCATCTCCGTCCACTCTCCCAGTTGTACCTCCAGATGGTCCTGCACCTCCCCTAGGTGGCCTCATAGCCACTAATCCTCCTATCTGCTAGCTCTGGGTCTAGAACTGAATCTGAGTCCCTTGAGATCACCCCCTATCAGTGTAAGATGCAACTCTCTGATCTGCAGGCACCGCCCCATGGTACAAGCCTCTATAATAGGCTGCCTCCCTCGCCAATTTCTCTACCCTTCCCGTGTACTCGATGTACTCACTGAATACATGTCAAAATCCGGTGGGTTCTAGTAACCGACGGGCTGCATCCCACTCTTCTTGCAACCTCCCTGCATCTGCCTCTTCTTTGCTGAGTTGCACATGAAGCACATCCATCTCCCCATCCACTCTCTCCAGCTCCGTCCTCTGCTTCCTGATAGCTCCCCCACTCTTGGCCTCCTCTAGCAGTCAGTTTGTATCATCCCTCTCCCTCAAAGCTGCCACCTCTACCCAAGCCGCCTCCAAGCTTTGCATCAGATCATCCACCTCCCTCCTCAACCATGTAACCTCTGATTGCAGACTGTCTTCCCTCACTCTCTCCACCTGTATATCCTCTTCTGCCCTGCTATACCTCTCCCTGGCAGCATCCAATCCCTACAACTCATCCTCCAGGATCCTAGCCCTTGCCCAAACACCATCTGTCTCCAGTACGACTCTATCATACTCATCCCTTGACACCCTTCCCTCTATTGCATCCTGATCCTATACCTATACTAGTGCCCCCTCACCTTGTACCTATATGTATGGGATGTCCATTGGCTTTCCTCCATCCCCTCCCTCTCTGTCTCCTCCAATCAACCCTCCTCTCCTCTAAGCTTGTCCTCCATCCCCTCATCCTACTACTACTGCCCTATCTCTAGGACCCTCATCCTCCCCCTCGATGACCTCATCAATTGATGGCCGTAGATCATCCTCCTCCAGAACTCCAGGAGTAGTGAGTCAGACTGGCAAGTGAGCCTCCCACCAGCCCCTGTATACATCGGTCACACTTGAATCATCTCCTACCTTCCCTTGTTCATCCCATACCCTGCTGGCTACACCCTCCCAACTCACTCAAACCTCCAAAGGGATAATAGCCTGGCCCCATGTCTCAGTCTGGTGAGTGATCCTCAGATATAACCGCTCTAGCTCCACTATATCCTGGGTATCCCCAAACTGTCAGGCCACCTGATGTGGTACATAGTGCTCAATGACATGTACTGATCAGCCAAATAATCACATCTCTAATTGTGCCCAATGTAGCTGCCAATCCCCTCTCCACCTCTCGCAACCCAAAAAGGATCTCCACGTGAAGAAAATTATCTCATCAAAGAGCCTCCTCCAAAACCATATCACCCCAAGCCTGGTATAGTGGATCAATCCCTTGTATTGGTCCACGTATGGGAACCGTCGTCACTTGTCATGTAATCCCACTAGCCGTATCATTGCAATATGCTCCCACGCCCATATATGCAAAAGAGTCACTCCTGTAGAAAGACTCTGATACTCTCAATACAAAACTAAATGCATGTCATGGTACAACTACCCTAGCATAGCCTCTCCCCATGCATACTCCATACAATTGTGTACCATGTAGTACACACACCTGCTCCACCCTATCGGGAATCCATGTCCACCGAGATTCAACATCACTCATCTGCTGATCAATCCACAAATAATGAGCACTAGGCATGGAAAGTGCCTAATCCACATCGCCTGCCCAAGATGTAATTGTGTCCCACCCATCGTCGACCTGTCATACTCACACACCTGGTGAAGGTAGTACTAGGCCGTGTCTAATCAGTACTCAGGAACAATGCCACGAATGGGGATCTTCAAAATCCTCCAGACATCTAAGAGTGTGATAGTAGCCTCTCTTATAGACAAGTGAAAGGTACAAGTCCTGTTGTCCCATCTCTCCACTAATGCAGTCATCATGGTTGTATTTGCCCTAATCCTCGACCATCAATTGATGAAACCCAACCCAACCATGTTCAATATCTCCCGCTCATCCGCTCACAACTGCGTGTATAGCCTCATGGTAGCCGACCATCTCTCACGTGATGGAAGTGGTCCTAGATCCTCCTGCACCTAGTTAATCCACTTCATTAGCCTAATCCTCTTTTATGCTAGCCAGTTCTAGCCTATAATTTACCTCTGGGGCATCCATGTGCCCCGTAGAGCCTCTTTAATCCCTATTCCATCTTTCATTCTTTTACATCTACTTACCTAGCACACGTGCTGAATCAGTCACATGCACACGCTAAAACCGTGGTGCACACACTGCACCACAAATAGAGGCGCTGATCTATAGACCTCCGCCCCTTTGACCCCGTTGACCCCCCCTCACGCCAACCAACGCGAGTGCACATGCTAACCATGTGCGCCTGCCCTGATCCCCTTTCTTTACCCCTACTCCGCATCCACTTGCGCTACGCACAAGCGCACACGCTAACCTAGGGTGGTGGTGCTGAAATGGTGATCAACGCTTCCGCCATGCTACCCTCTAAATCCTATTTCTAGCCCTAAATTACCCTAATCTACCAATCCATTGAGTGGGTCCAGGGTACGTACTTGCAAGCCATAGTGAGCTGGTCTGTCATGTCATTAGACCCTCTCCGCACGATGCTTGTGAATGGGAATGCATGCCATCTCTCTCTCCAAGGGCTCTATGCTCTCTATTCTCTAAAAGGTGTATGTGACAATGACCCTTCTTTGGGCCTCGTGGGCCTTATATGGGGCCCCTATAGCCCTATTTCTCACTCTTCTCATCTTTCTTCAACTTTCTTCTCTTCGTTATCTTTTTCACTTTTCTTCTCTCATCTGTCATTCTTCTTTTCGAGAATTTTCCTGAAAATTTTTAAAATAATTCCTGGTTAAATTCTCGAGGGGGCATATACCACCCACATTTTCATGCTGGGGCATCCTTTTCTTCTGTCTTTTACCTAACACCAATTTTTCCGCTCCGTAAAAGAGGGGAAAAATGTAGACGTCCAAAATTAATTAAATTAAATATTTAATTAATTTTACCCTTTCCACATAATTAAGCTATTTAATTATGCTAGCCTTTATTCTTCTCAGTATTAATTAAATTTAATCCTGTCACTATAGTCCACCTAATTGATTTATTTAATTAAACCAATTATTTCCTATTCTTCTAGAATCTCTCATAATCATGCTCAACATTATTCTTCAATTTTAAATTCCTCCACTCATTCTCTCTCCTCTTTTCAAATTCTCCTACAATTCCCACTTGTCCTCTAATCTCTTATTATCTCACCAAATCAGCTTTTTAATCATTTGCTAGTGGCTAATCCCTACGATTATCCACCAAGTCAACTCATAGCCATTTATGGCTAAACCCACTTGTCCCCTCCTCACCTTCCATCTTAAATGTACCTAATTGGGTCATTTCAAGGATTTAAAAAATTTCACATTCTCCTATGCCTTTCACTTTCCCAAGGAATTTTAAATTCCTTTTCTCATTCCCTTTCCTCATGCATCTCATTATTTAGGAATTTTTAATTCCCTCTTCATCCCCCAAGGAATTTTTAATTCCTTTTTGTCTTCCCTATGTACTTGGGGATATCTTCCCCATGTACATTGTGGAGTGTGGAGACAAGAAACACGTTTATGACAAATCTCTTGATCTCCACACTTGTCACCTCATGTCCTCTCAATCAATGTGCTCCGCTTTCGTTGAATCTCCACCCTTGATTCATCTTCAATCTCAACCATTCATTTATCCTCCCTCAAATCTATAAATTGGGGTCTCGTCCCCTTTATTTTCCATCTCCAAGTCAAGTAATTTCATGTTGTCTACATAGATCTAGAAATCCATCAAAAAACATCCTCACTATAGCTAAATACCCACTTA
Source organism: Cryptomeria japonica (assembly GCF_030272615.1). Classification (NCBI taxonomy): domain Eukaryota; kingdom Viridiplantae; phylum Streptophyta; class Pinopsida; order Cupressales; family Cupressaceae; genus Cryptomeria; species Cryptomeria japonica. The sequence goes on from NC_081410.1 coordinate 547,682,708, forward strand.
GAATCTATATCCATCACTCAAGTATTCAACACTCCATCCCTTTTATCCTTGTTGTGCATCATGGAGAGCAATCCACATCCCATCTAGGAGCCAATCCAATAAAGTGGAGTATTTGAGTGCATTCCACTTCATCAAAGGCTCAATACGAGGAACAAGAGAAGGTTTGTGAAGGTATAATGGTGTTTTATCTTGTTTTTGATGTTATTTGAATGTTTTATGGATTAAACTAACTATTTCCTCTCACTTTGATTTTCCCTTAGTTCACCTTGATGTCCCTAGTTTTTTTTATTGCTATCATGGACAATATATGAATACAATATGAATATGTTTTATCTATAAAAAGTGTTAAATGTTGTATTTAAGTAATTATGAATTTGTTAGGATCTTGGTATGTTAACCTTGGTGGATGCAGCTGATGGGATAAGCAGTATAAGTTGTTGAGATGGAGTAAATGTTGATATCGAGATGTGGAAGAACTTTGAAGGGGTCATGGACAAAAAAACAAGGAGTCAAATCTATTTTATGTGGCCAACCAACTGTTGTCACCATCTAGAGACTCCTCAGATCAGTTATAAGGCAATTACCTTTTCATTAATTTGTCATGTTTGCTGGAAGAGCAAATATAGGAATAAGATGTAAATGCAATAATGTGGAAACAAAGTTCTACTCTATTTTATCCTATTAGTTCTTAGTTATTTCATATTTTCAATAAAAGCCTTCCTCCAAAATATTGGGAGTGGAATGGCTATTGTGGATATGAAGTTAAGCCTTCACTTTCTATAAATTCTTTCAATATTTCTTAAAGAGACTAGTTAGAGAAAGCATGCAATTGTTTGGTTATTGTTAAAAGCATTTGAATAAAGATACGGTTTAACTCTCTTTGTTGTCAACATGAGTAGTGATGTGATTATGTGTGTGGTACTTGAGTTTACAATTAATAGCTGAGAAGACCCATCCAAGGGGGCCCACTTGGTGAGGATTCTATGTATTTGCTTCTTGCATATTTACTTCCTAGTTAGTTTCATTATTTTTCTGGTAGATTTGATAATCAATTGTTCCTCCAACCACAAGACTGTAGCTCTGTGACTGTTCCTGCAGCAAAAGAGAACAACATAGTTGTTCTTGCTTATTAGATGGATTATTATTTCAGAACTAGTTTGAGTTGGAATATAGTCATTGTATGTTAGAAGTGTTTTCTTTGTAGTGTTTATTTCAGTACTTCATTTGTTTAAAACTAGGATAACATAGCTCCTAAAAGTTCTTACTACACAAATAGTGCTGTCCCATTTCAAGCTATACGTCCTTGGGTTTGATAAGATAAATGAGCTTAGTGATGGAATTTGATGGCTACTCAGTAAAGATATTATATCTTTGAGTTGAGGTGTTATGCCCAGTTATCAATTCATTGTTTGAGCCCAACATTTTTGGCACTGTTCCAAGGATGGTGTCAAGCTAAAAGTTTGTAGGGAGATAGAATAACTATTATTACATTTTTGTAGAAATATAACTTTTTGTTTTCATGAGCAGTGGAGTTAGTCAACAAGACATTGAAATAATTATATCAATTCTCAACAGCCATAGATGAAATTGAGTCAAAATCTGCATGCATAGGAGAAGGAGAAGGGATGATTATGGGAGATTCCTTCCAAATGAACCTAATCTTGAAGATCAACCAACTAACCATGAATTTGATCCTTTTGATGCAAATGAAATAAATTCTTTTGCTAACCTTTTTTGGGATTTGGAATTGGTTGAACCACCTCCTCAAGAGCCACTAGTTGAACAACCCCTTGAAAATCCTTGGCCACTTGTTGTCTATCAAGCAAATATGGCTGCCCAGGCTAATACTGATATACCCGTAATACCCTAAAAATGGTCATCTAAACCATGAGCCCCTAATCTCGACTACATCACCAAGGTCCTAACCAAAGGAAATTAAATCAATCTTGAGCACTTAATTAATTAATTCCTAAATTGTCAAGATTACATGGCAAATTAATCACTTCAATTAAATATATCATCAAAATCTCTTTAATCAATTATCCTATTTATTTAATTAAATATCCTAGCATATTTAATTAATAAATCAATTTGTCATTAAATCATAAAAAATGAATAAATCATCAAAAAGGGAATTAATCATCAAAAATGAATAATTTTGAAAAAGAAATCAATTTGAGATAATTTGAAAAAAGAAAATTCAAAAAATGAGCAAAATTGAATAAAAGAAAATAAATCAAAGAAAGCTTGCTTTAAGAAAGGAAAATGGAATAAATCAGTTTTTTCTAATTTTATCTGAAATTTAGCTCAACCTTATTTCCTTCAACCCGAAGAAAGCAACCAATCACATAAAATCACCTGGATTGTGCTTCCTCTTGGAGAATCTTGACCTCTCATCGACAATCAATCTCGACCGTTGTTTTCTTTCTGGATTTTCTATAAATTCAGGCTCTCATCTCTCAATCAAAAAAGAACCTTGGAGATTTATTGTTATTATGTTGTTTTTGATCTAGAGTCATTGAGAATATTGTGGATTGATATTATTGCATCTTATCTTTTTACATATTAGTTTAATCATGTTAGCTTGATTAGAATCATATAGCTTGATAATAGTTGCTTGCATCCATCTAGCTTAATTTGCTTAATCTTGCATCCATTTAGCTTAATTTTGCATTCATATAGATTAAATCCTCCATCTCGGTGTAGTCTAGTCACTAGTATTGCTTGGATAAATCTGAGAGCAAGTCTATAATCGCATCTTTTAGGAGGCAATAGGTCGATTTGTTATGGTTTTTACATTGATTGATTATATCTGTCTAACCATGCATGCAATGACTTATTAAAGTGTTTGAGTCTTATAGCTTACATGATTACCACTTTTCACACACACACTACTTACCTTTGAGTTCCCTATTCCCAACTAGAATCAACTTCCCAATCTCAAGAATATTCTTGATCATCTCTTTCCAAATTTTATGGTTTGGTGACAAAGGACCCAGACACCTTTCTGTTTGAATTTGATATTCTATGTAAGAGCTATGACTATAATACTGATGCTCACAAGCTCAAACTGTTTCCTACTACATTGAAGGAATCTACTCTTAGGTTTTTCACGAGTCTAGCTGCTGATACCATGACAAGATGGGATATGATGAAGGAAAAATTCCTTGAGAAATACAAGGATTATTGTAGAGGTAGTGATATGCATGGGGATGGCATTTTTAGGATGTCACAAAAGGAAGATGAAAGTCTAGAAGATTATGTTGAAAGGTTTTTGTTTAGCTTCAAGAAATCTAATCATAATGCGTTGAGTGAAGACTCACAAAAGTTGATCTTTTTGAAATGAATTAATGATGAATGCATGGATGCATTGGACCTTATGGAGGAGACATCACCCAAGATGATTGGGGTGATATAAAGAGGCTTTGTCAAAATTATTCTAGAGCTTCTCATAAGAAAACTAGACGTTACACACCTGGAATAAATAAAACAACTTTAGGAGTTTCAAGAACAGAGATAACATATTTGATGAAGGCTTTTAAACAAGACATAGTCAACAACATGAAAACACAATTATTGACACATTACAAGCCAAGTAGAAGTATGATGAAGCAAAGGCAATGTTGGCTGAGTAATGCCCCCATTGTAGACAAAAAAAGAGGGATTGTAGATGTAAGAAGATAGTTAGTCTAGAAAGCAAACAAGTTCAGCCAGAGTTCAGACCAATTGAAGATGACGAGGGACAAATTTTCTACATCGCACAAAAGAGGCCATGGGCTCCAAGACAAGGTATGCCCCCAGATCCTTTATCTTTCAAATCTCCTTATTCAAATTCATATGCACCTAATAATCAATAGCAGTTCCCATATCCTCAAAATTTTGGTAATTTTGGACAAAATCCTTGGCCCAATTATCAAAATCCTAATCCTCCTCAATGGAAACCACCACCAGGAAACTAGCAGAAACCACCTCAATGGAGAGGGGGCCAACCATGGTCCAATCAAGTAGCTAATTACCCTCAACCACAAGCTCCACATAATCAACCAACTATTATGCCTCCTACAAATGCAAACACCAATGAGCCCAAACCTACTCAATTACCAGCTCAGATTGCACCCAATCCTAATAACAAACCACATCAACAAGCCTATTCTACAGAATCTATCCCATATACTAAATATGTTGTGAACATAAGTGATATATACTTGTGCTTAGGAACAACCTTGCCAACACCTACTCCTATTATAACTGAACTTCCTATAGAAGAAGAGGATAACACAACTATCAATCTGTCTTCACATTATCCCCTTCTTCAAGGGCATCCAACAAGGAATTTTGAACCAACCCAAGTAAAAGAGACATTTCTACCATTTCCTTAGAGGTTGGTGAATACAGAGTCCCACCTTGAACCAACTTTTGATTTCTTGGATCAACTAAAGCATGTGTGTGTCAAAATACCTTTATTTTAAGCTATCAAAGATGTACCTATTTATAGTAAAGCAATAAGAGATGCATGGCTCAAAAAGCCAGGCAGGAAAAATAAAGATCCAACAATAATTCATGTAATGGGGCAGTTAGTAGATATAATGCTAGGCAAAGTAGCTGTGCTTAAATATTTTGACCTTGGTAGTCCAGTAGTTTTAGTGACTATTAACGGTAAGGCTATACAAAATACACTTATTGACCTTGGAGCCACTATCAATGTAATGACTAAGGATATAATGTAGCACCTTGGTCTTACCAATATGAGACCTACCCCTATTATCCTCCAGTTAGTTGACATCTCTACCGTCAAACTAGATGGCATTATAGAAGACATTGTTGTTGGTTTGGAATCCTGGGAGTACCCTACCGACTTCATGATTTTATCCCTTAAAGCCACTTTAGGTGGATATCCAATAATTCTAGGGAGACCATGGCTAGCCACAATTGATGCCTATATAAGTTGTAGATAAAGGGATATGACTATTTCCAATGGGGTTAGTACCAAGAAACTCATACTTTATCCTCCAGCTCAGCCACATGAAGAGACTGGTAAGACTATTTGTCCAGACTAAGGTGAAGAACATGAAGAAGAGTTGAATTCCTTGGCAACACTAATGATGATTGATAAAAGTCCCTTTATAAAAATCCAAGGCGGCGATAAGGTTTTGCCTCAAGTTTTACAAAATAACTATGAGATAGAAGACATAACAAACAATTGTTTAGAATGTCCTTCTTGTCCGTTGTAGACATTGTTGTGTAAATCTGTTATGTCTACATATCCTGCAACATCACATGTTTTACATACATTGTTGCCTCGTGAGGTCAAAATGCCAAGTATTAATGAAGCATTTATGATTGAATTGAAAAAGTAGATAGAAGTTTCACCAGGAAAACATTTGAGCATCAATTACAAGCTTGCATTAGATCAACATCAGTCCTTGGTTGCATTGTTGCAGTCACATAGAGATGCATTCACTTGGAGCTACATTGATATGAAGGGTCTGTATCCAAAACTCTGCACACATAGGATCTATATCAAAGAGGATAACAAACTAGTCAGACAACCACAAAGAAGGGTTGATCCTGCAATAAGATAGATAGTTAAAGGAGAATTACAAAAAGTGTTAGAAGTAGGTTTTATTTATCCTATTTCAGATAGTGAATGGGTATCTCGTTTGGTAATTGTTCCTAAAAAAGGAGGTAAATGACAATTTTGTGTGGACTATAGGGAGATAAATTTATCAACTAAGAAGGAACACTTCCCCTTACCTTTCATAGACCAGGTTTAAGATTCTCTAGTAGGCAAGAAATAATTTTCATTTCTTGATGGTTTTAGTGGCTACAATCAAATTAAAATAGCTCTAGAGGATCAAGAGAAAACCACATTCACTTGTTCATGGGGGACATGCATATTTTGTTTTTCCATTTGGACTATGCAATGCCCCAACAACTTTTCAAAGGGCAATGATTAGTATTTTCTTAGATATTTCTCAAAATTGCATGGAAATCATATGGATGACTTTACTACTTATGGAGACTCCTTTCAAGAATAATTAGATAATATGAGTAAGGTTTTAAAGAGATGCAAATATCATAATCTCTCTTTGAACATTGAAAAATACTTCATCATGATGCAGGAAGGAGTAGTGTTAGGATACTTCATATCTGCTATAGGTATTCAAGTGGATCCTTGCAAAATAGAAGTGATTGAAAATCAGCCAACTCCTACCAAACAAAAAGATGTCATAAGTTTTCTTGGCCATGCTCATTGTTATAGAAGATTTATCAGAAATTTCAGCACAATAGCAGGACCATTATATTGATTGTTGCTCAAAGATGTAGACTTTCACTAGACATCAACTTGTGATAAAACATTTCAGGATCTAAAAGTAGTTTTGAATCAAGCCCCTATTCTTAGAGGGCTTCAATAGTCTCTTCCATTCCATATTCATACAGACTCTTCCATTCCATAGAGCAATCTTGGGTAAAAAAGAAGCTGTAGAAAGTGCAGTTTACTATATCAGTAAAAATCTCTAGGGAGTAGAATTAAAATACAATGTTACAGAAAAGGAAATGTTACCAATCATTTATGTCTTAAATAAATTCAAGCATTATATCACAGGATATTTGGTATTTTTTCATACTGATCATGTTTCAATCAAATATTTGATGAACAAACCTGATGATATTACAATTGTAGACAAGCCAACAAAAGCAAATGTTGTAGCTGACTTTTTGTCTAGGTTAACAAGTAATCCACAAGAACTTGCTATTGATGACTCATTTCCAAATGATAATCTATATTATATTAGCATCAACACACCATTGTATGCAGACATTGCAAATTATTTGGTAACAAGAAAAGTTCCCTCACATTTTTCACCAAAGGAAAAAAGAATTCTAATAGAGAAGTGTTTTCCATTTACATGGATCTCAGGACGATTATTTTACACATGGCCAGATAATGTGACGAGAAGATCCATCAGGGAGCATGAAACCTATGATATTCTTCATGCTTGCCATGATGTGTAATGCCCCGCTATGAGGCCCAGAAGATTAAAACAAATTAAAAAATATGCTATATATATAGATAGATCTACGCATGTTTGTTTAATTTGTTTAAGTCCTCTAGGCCTCATAGCGGGGCGTTACACTTGGTATCAGAGTCCATGTTTAGACATTGGGATCTCTGGATAAGGTTGTGCCCTTAGTCTAGTTGGTCTTTCTATCATATGCTTGTTCTTCTGGAGTATGCTTTGGATTAATGTATAGGACCATGTAAGTCTCAGGTGTTTTGTGCTCTGTGTCTCCTGCCTATTCCTCCTGAAGATTCTCATTGAGCATAACGTGTGTATTCACTTCTTGCTTTTACCTTCTTGATGTTATTGCTTTTTATATGGATGCAAGTTATGCTAATGTACATTATGACATTTCTACCCTTGGATAATAAATTTGGTAGAGAATTTATGTTCTACAAGATACTTGTGGAAAGATGGTTTTAGTATTATTTAATATAAGTGTTATGACTAATGTGTTCTTGTTGTTCCTATCTTAGCCTTGCGACTTCTAGGAGTAAGTTAGACCCTAGGGGGTGAGGATATAATGCCCCTCCCTTGATTATACTTGATTTAATCTAGTTTGACCCTGGCTGACTTCTTTTATTATTTATGTGACTAGATGATACTCTCTTAGGTAATGTCTTTTATCGTGATTCTATGATATGATGTTGGGTATGCATTTTATCTCTATGGATATTTTAGATATATTTATTATTTCTCTGATACCAAGTGTAATGCCCCGTTATGAGGCCCAAAAAACTTTTAAAAAAACATCCATAGAGATAAAATGCATACCCAACATCATATCATAGAATCATGATAAAAGACATTACCTAAGAGAGTATCATCCAGTCACATAAATAACAAAAGAAGTCAGCTAGGGTCAAACAAGATTGAATCGAGTCTGATCAAGGGAGGGGAAATACATGATGAGACCTATGGTTGTCATTTTTCTACTAAAAGGCTAACAATGAAGATCTGAAATACTGGGTAATATTAGCCTGGTCTTCATAAGTATTCTATGAGTTATACAAGGAAACATGATAGATGTCAGAGAATGGGAAGACCAACTCAGTTTGATGAAATGCCTCTTTATCCTCAAGTAGTTGTTACCCCTTTTGATAAATGGGGTATGGATTTTATAGGGCCTATTGGTCCACCATCAAATAGAAAGTCCTATATCCTGGTGTGCACTGATTACTTGACTAAATGGGTTGAGGTTAAAGCTATGAAGCATGCAAGAGATAATAAAGTTGTAGAATTTCTGTATGAGGATATTTTCACAGGGTATGGAGTGCCTAAAGAGCTTGTAATTGATTAGGGAGCTCAGTTCACCTCTAATTTAGTATCGGGATTGGTGGAAGAGTATAAAATTAGAAACAAAAATCCACCCCATACCATCCACACGCCAATGGGCAAGAAGAAGTTACCTATAGGGAAATTTAAGAAATTCTCACAAACACAATAGCCTTGCATAAAAATAATTGGGCAAACCGCTTACCCGAAGTAGTATGGGCTTATAGAAAATCATGGAAAAAAACAACATGATTTACTCCTTTTAAATTGGTATATGGAAAGACAACAATGATGCCCATGGAATTTGAGCATAAAACTCTTAGAACAACCTTAGCATTAGGAATGGATTTATCACAATCACAAACATAGCTCGAATAATGTAGCTCAATGCATTAGATGAAATCAAGCAATCTACCCTGCAACACACTGCATTAATTCAACAACAATGAACAAAATGTCATGACAAGTATATCAAAACAAAGAAATTTAATCCAGGAGATTGGGCTCTGTTGTATTACTTTTGCTACAAGGACAATCTGGGAAAGCTCCAAACCAGATGGTTGGGCCCTTATGAAATTCTAGAGGTTTATTCCAATGGAGCTATTAAATTACTCATCGTGGATGATGCCAAATTTAAACTACTAGTCAATGGGAATTGTCTCTGTCTCTATCATAAACTAGCAACCAAGGAGGACTTCATGCAACATTTTTTAGAATTTCAAAGTATCATTTCTCCTATAGCCAAAGAAGGTGATCCTATGGGCTCACCACATGTTTCATAAAAAAGGCATTACCTTTCCATAATAAAGATTCCACCTTCACATGAATATCCTTCTTTCCATCTCCATTCCACATCACTTCCACCTCATTTCATTATTCTCTCTCTCATTATCACTTTGCAGTTCAATTGTAGTTATCTGCACCTTTTTGCAACTCTAGCTCGCACGTGCCTAACATCATGTTAGCACACCAATTTTATCATCTTTCAATCACGAGGTAAGCGCACGATCTTTCAAGTCATTATTATTTAAATTACAACATTCCTTTTCACTTTTTATGGTTACATATTTATTATTGCATTCAAAATCCTTTACTCTCTCGCATGTGTGGACGCTTGCGTCATTTTAAGTTGGGGGGGCGGTAATTTACTAAAATTGTCACAATTCTTGCTAAATTATCTTAGTCAGTGTCAGTTAGTCATGTAGTGATAAACCAACTTGAATTTGACAATGCATTTAAATGATAGAGCATGTAGCCAAGGTTTGAGCCGTCATTTTTCTCTACACCCCTGTTTTTAGGAAATATATCTGTCTCTCAATATAGTTTTTTTTTTAAACTTGCAACATAAGCCAAACACTTCTCATGGGGAATTGAGTCAAAAGGTAAAAATTTGAAGCTACAAAGAAGAATTAGGTTTTAAATTTGCATTTTTGGGAGTGAAGAGAATTTGAAAGATGGGAGGCTCTCCAATTTGTCATGAACCAGTAGAGCGTACTCTAATTTTAGAGGATGTAGATTGTGAACCTTTACACATAAATTGTGGATGGTTGGATTACTTTTTGAAGCTCCATGGTTTTGATGAAGAAGTATCCCTAGAATTCACTCAAACATTGAAGGATGATCAAGTAGTGGTCAAGGGTTTAAGAGTATAGCAAAAAATTGCAAAGCTTACAAGATTTCCTATGATAGGAGAATCATTTCTAGAGGGTAAAGATGCAATAACAGCTAGGGCACAATTCATAGAGCATGGTGATTCTCCATTAAAAGTTACCACCCAAAGGACAAATCGATTATCCTTACCACTAGTATGGGCCATAGAGTGATTTATATCATCGTATAATTGACTTGTGAAGGGTGTCAGTCTCAACTTCATGTTGTTCACTTCAAGATTCTAATCCATCTCAAGCATGGTTGGATGATGAATGTTCCTAATTTCCTCTACAATATATTGAAGAAAATAGAAAAGGAAGTACACAAAGGTAATGTTCAATCTATCTCCCACCATTGTTTAATTTGGTTGTTAGTTGAGAAAACCCTAGAGGAAACAAACCCTGGGATGTCATGGGATGACTTCTTGAAAATAACAGGGGCTGAACCAATAAACCAAGGGCCTAGAATTGATGAGACAAAGGGTGCTTGTTCTTCTTAACCATCCCCTGTAGAATTCTCTGGTGAAATTTTAGCTAAGGGAGACAGAGGTCCTAGTTCTAATCCTAAGGAGACCCTTGTATAAACACAATGTTCAACAATTAAGGGTAAGAAGAGGAAAGTAGCAACACAAGACAAGGCAATCAACAAAAAGAAAATCAAACTTTCAGAGTCTGTTCCTAAGAAGCCTGAACCTCAAAAGAAGAAGGACAAGAAGTCAAAATTACCTACAACCACTAGGGAATCAAAGAGAGTTGTTGCACCAACAAAGAAACCTATAAAGAATGAAAAGGTAATCACAAAGAAAGATCCAAGAAGGAGTCATAGACTTAAAAAGGTGTTCAAAAGTAAATGTATATAAACTAAGGAGATTGTTATTCAAAGCTCTAACACTGAAGAGGATGAGAAATCCCCTGTTAAGGGTTCTTCGTTGATTCAAACACTGTCTCCTTCAACATCTTCCTATGACACTGAGGAGATTAGGGATGGAGAAGAAGCTTCATCAGAAGAAATAGAGGAGCTATCTATTCATTCTGGAGAGATACAGGTTAATCTTGAAATCAAACCAGATTCTAAAATTGGGTAGAGATAGGAGCAATCAATTAATGAAGAAATGCCTACCACCAATTTTGAAGAGAAACCATTGAGAAGAGAATCCATTTCCATAGGGTTGAAAAACCTTGCAGCAACAACAAAGAAAGTAACCAATATAAGTAGATAAAGGAAATGAAAACAAAGGCATTTGGATTGAGTAAGTATGCATTTTCCACCTCCATCTTTGTGTGCTTCCATTGCATTAGAATTATGGAAATTAATAAAAAATAAGGAAAAATAATGGAAGGAAGAAAAAGAATAGTTGCAGGCAGAGATTAGGAGGAAGGATGAAGAAATTAATAGTTTAAAGAACAAAATAGAAAATGTAGCTACCCTAGTACCACAACTTGTTGAATGCAGACCACCACCTAGGGTATATGCCCTTACTTATTGGAATTATATTTTTCCTATAAATTGTTTAGAGAACTTTCTAGGCTAAATTCATCTCTTATTAGCCCTAGAGATTTTATGAATGCTTACCAAACAACCACTCCCCAATAGAAAAATTTTCTCTATGAATTCTATCTTCATAATAATGTTGTTCCTTATAATCCTTAGTGGAATCCACTATTAGTAGTAGGAGACATACGCCTCAAGGAATTTATGTCATACATACAGAATGAAAACAATAGAGGTGAGCAAGGTAGAGAATATCAGGATATGGAACAAATAATTCCATTACCCCTACGAGCTGAAGTAGGTGACCTTGATAGGATATTATATATTCATGGAATCAATTAGTCTATGCTCACCTAGTACGAATATGGAATTGGCTGCCAAAAATTTAAAAAGGTCTGAGCCCTATTCTTTGCAGAATCATGCAACACTGCGTAGAGTAGCAATATATATGCATCGATCACAACCAGAGAAGTGGATACCTTTAATCTTTCAACCACCAATATTATGGTGGTCTATTCCACATTGGGAAGGTCTCACATATTATAATGTTGAACAAGAAATGCCTAGATCTGGGAGCACCTTAGGAAAGATCTGGGATTCTACTAGATTCCAATTGCAAAAACTAAGGGAGAAACCACTGTGGGAAATTTAAGGTTGTTGACATGGAAAGAAAATTAGAAACCTCCCGCTGGTGGACCAACACAAGCTTAAGTTGGGGGGAGTGTTTTATCGTCTTTTATTTCAAGTGTTTTGGGCTGTTTTGGGACCTTATCTTACATTTTGAGGCATTAACTTTGTTTTTATAACCATTTCTAAAGTCATAATGTTGGAAAACCTTGTTATGTCTTGAGTCTTTTATAATGTTGTCATGAATGATATATGGATGCAATATGAATATATTTTATTTATAAAAAAGTGTTAAATGTTGTATTTAAGTAATACTGAATTTGTTAGGATCTCTGTATGTTAACCTCGGTGGATGCAATCGATGGGATAAGGAGTCTGAGTTGCTGACAAAGAGTAAATGTTGATACCAGGACGTGGCCGAAGTTTGAAGGGGTCATGGACAACAAAGCAAGGAGTCAAATTTATTTTATGTGGCCAACCAGCTGTTGTCACCATCTAGATACTCCTTGAATCAATTATAAGGCAATTACCTTTTCATTAATTTTCCATGTCTGTTGGAAGAGCAAATATAGGAATAAGATGTAAATGCAATAATGCGAAAACATAGTCCTACTCTATTTCAGCCTGTTAGTTCTTAGTTATTTCATTTTTTCAATAAAATCCTTCCTCCAAAATGTTGGGAGTGGAACGACTTTTGTGGATAGGAAGTTAAGCCTTCACTTTCTATAAATTCTCCCAGTCTTTCTTAAAGAGACTAGTTAGAGAAAGCATGCAATTGTCTCGTTACTATTAAAAGCATTTGAATGAAGATACAATTTAACTCTCCTTGTTGTCAACATGAGTAGTTATGTGATTGTGTGTGTAGTACTTTAGTTTACAATTTATAGTTGAGAAGACTCATCCAAGGGGCCCCACTTGGTGAGGATTCTATGTATTTGTTTCTTGCAAATTTACTTCCTAGTTAGTTTCATTCAGCTTCCGGTAGATTTGATAATCGACTATTCCTGCAGCCATGAGACTATAGCTTTGTAATTGTTCCTGTAGCCAAAGAGAACAATGTAGTTGTTCTTGTTAATTAGAAGGATTATTATTTCAAAACTAGTTTGAGTTGGAATATAATGCAGTCGTTGTATGTTAGAAGTGTTTTCTTTACAATGTTTATTTCAATACTTCAGTTGTTTAAATCTATGACAACATAACTCCTAAAAGTTCTGAGTGCACAAATAGGGCTGTCCCATTTCAAGATACACGTCTCTAGGTTTGATAAGATAAATGAGCTTAGTGATGAAATTTGATGGCCACTAATTAAAGATATTATATCTCTGAGTTGAGGTGTTATGCCCAGTTATCACTTTATTGTTTGAGTCCAATAGTTCTTAAGGTTCCCATTGAGCCTAAAAGTGTTAGTGTCCTCCCATTTTTGACTTAGCCAACTTTGAAAATTTTGCAATGGGTTTTTTTGGTTAAGGCACAAACAAAGGCAACCATGCAAGGGAAAATGACAAACGCTACAAGGTGGTCCATGTATGGTATCTTAGATTGATTATAGCTAATGAAAAACAAGGGGACACACAATGCCAAAATTTAAAACTTTGTAAGAGGAGGGAGATGTGGTTTTTCATGAGTGAACCCTCATGTGTTTCATAGAGTGAAAACTTAGACCTATTACAAAGAAAAAAAATAGAGGAAAATCAAATGCAACAACATATCATTGAGCTCATAGGTGATGATATAGGTGATGAGTTGATGTTATTTCTTGATAAACTCTCAAGTATTTTTGATGATGTTGAGAAATGTACCCATGCCTACACCTACAAATAACTCAAGACAATAGTCATTCTTATTTAATGATGAGGTTGATAAATTTTCACACTCATTTGGCAATTATATCTCTTTGGATGAGGAAGGTGTATGTGTAGTAGGGAAAACAAATGGATCAACTCATGATGTAGATTGCTCAAAACATATGTCAACCTATGATGAGAAGGGTTAAGTAGAAAAAAACATTCTTTGATGTCTTACCTTATTTTCTTCCAATTTCACATATAGAGGTTGAAAATGATTCTCTTGTGTGTGGAAATGAAATGATTATTAGCTACAAATGAAAGATCAAGGAGAATGATGTTATTAATACAATATTACTTGTGGAGGATGAATTCTGCCATGAATTTGAGGTTGTTGCAGCCAATCACCAAGAAGAAGAAACCAAAATAGAGAGACAAGTTGAAGATTTCAATTCTTCATCTGAAGTGTCTCATAAACCTGGGGCGTGTGTTGATAAAATGAGTGTTGTATATTGGTTCTCCCCTGTCCCCTTGAATGTGATGATGTTGAATATGAGGTCTTCATTCAAGATGAACATGTAATCTTTGACATTGGGGATAATGTATCGAAGCTTGAGTATTTCTTTTGGGACTAGCATACCAATATAGGTTGAGTAGAAACATATGTGTCAAGAAAGTATCTCTTTTGTTTCCAAAATTGAAGTATGCCAGAGCTTCAAATTTTTCTGTTTGATGTGCATGAAGAAGAGATTCCCTATGTAGGTCAATAGACATGGCATATTTTTTTATCACTTTTTAATTTGTAGACATTCTCTTTTCCCTTAATCTCATTGAAAGTAGAGGTCAATTGTTGTAACAACAACAATATGCCTTTGTGTGACAAGAGAGTTCATTCCTCCACAAGTGGTATATTTATTGTTGTTGATCTACATCTAGAAAATTATATCCCCTTCTCTATATGTGTCCACAATGCATAATTGGTTGACTTTGACAATGATTTTGAAACTTTACCATGTAGTGTTAAAGTTTACAATGAAGTGAATCTACACTACATGGGTAGTGTATGCTACTTGATGCATGTCATTAAATAATTTCAGTTGTTACACTTGGGTAATGAATGCGGCTATGGTTTGAGGGAAATCAACTCTTTTAGGGGATTTCTTTTTGATAGATGCAAATTTAGTAACTAATATTTTATTTATAAATTCATGTACATATTAGTGTAGTTTTTCTTATTTTTCCAAGTGCTATTTCACACTCTGCATTCTCATTAGGAGAGTGCATGATTTAGATTTATGTTTGTTTCCTCTAAGTGCATCTTGCAAATGTTATTTTGCCCTATTTTGTGTTTTGAGTTAAGCCAGACCCCCTTATGACTCTACCCAATGGATACTTAAGGTTTCTAGGATCCCATGTTTAGAAGGAAAATATTTTGTTGCCAGAATTATTGGTATTTTATGCCCTCGTGTTCCATCAACTATAACCAATTCAAGATACTATATGTAGACCACCTTGTATTGTTTTCTATTGCCCCCTTACATAGTTGCCCTTAAAGTTGCAAAATTTCTAAAGTTGGCTAAGTTAAAAATGGGAGGCCATTGACACTTTTAGGCTAAATTTGGAATCTCAAGAACCCCAATAGGTTCCTACTTCCAACTCCATTTTTGATGCATAATATGGAATCAAGCAAGATAGTGGAAAATAGGCGGCTGAGGCATGAGGTATGTGTTGGGACAAAGGATCAACCCCTAACCGAGAAGCTTGTAGGTGCTAAGGTAGAGGACATGAAGAAGGTTATGCAAACAAACTATTTACTTGACCCTTCACAAGACAAAGTGTGTCAAGGTTGTAAAGTTATGAGTGCGTCCTTTAACATAGTGAGAAAATAAATGCTAAGGAGACTGTAAAAGAGGGAAAATGAAGGAGGATGCATGGGAAAACATTGTGAACCCTAAAAAAAATGTCATGTTCTTTTTCCGACTTCTAGTTGTCATTATACTACAACAACCTTCGCATCTACCCTATTTCACGTCATGCAACTATATAGGCCAAGATTTAATGATTTTTAATGGATTTCTAGGAAGGAGGGTGACACTCATTTCCCATTTATGGTTGCAAAACTGCTCTTGTTAGAAGGCCTCTTGTCTGTGATTTTCATAAATTTTTGGGTGATTTTCCTTTTTTTTTGGCATAAGATCTTCAAATGCAAGTATTGGCATGGGTGTTGGTGTTGTTCTTCATGCTTGCAAATTGAATTTTCTTCTATAAACTTGTTAGAGTTCTATAAAATGATGGCTAGGGTTCTGACCTTTCCACTTCCTCCTCTCTCTTTCACCTATTAGGTATAAAAAAGGGTCTATGATTCATTATAGAGGGTTCTTCCCTAAGTTTTCTCTAGTAGACATGTATTTTGTCTTTCTTCGACTGCAAAATAGGACTATGCCTTTGTGTCATTGAAAATCATCAATTTTATGTCCTCTCTCTTATTGCATTATGTATAAGTCTTATCACCTTTATGCATATATGAATGTTTGTCAACTTTTCTAGGTCTTTGTGTTGTGCTAATTTGCTGCAAGTATTAATTGTGGATTAATTTGTACCCTTTTTAGTGTCTTTCTGCCTTTAGCAATCATGTTTACCTCTAAGTTTGATTAAATAGAGAGTTGTGTAAAGTTCTTGCCGATTCTTACTAATCCTTTATGTGATCATTGTTGGATATTGGCCGATATGTTGTCATTGATGTCAACATATGTGGAGATTGTTGGAAAGTTTTCTTTTGTGTATTCTAATGTTGCAGTTTGATTGGATGAGTTGGTTTAGCCCATGTATTGTAAATGAGATGATGCGGTTTAAAGGGTTTCTGGTATGTTGTTTGTAGATGGTTCATTCCCATTTGTAGAGGTCTGCATGATGATTTGATCGAGTTATGAGATCCAGTATTGGGATGTTATGCAGTTGTTCGTGTTTTTCAATATTCTAGTTTGTTCTCTATATTGCTTTGGAATTGCTATCTCTTTGGTTGTGGATGATTGGAATGTGTTCTAGACGTTGAAGTGTGTCCTCAGTTAGTTTGGTTCATGATTTGGATATCCACAAGCAAATATTTTAGGTTGATAGTCGGTTATGTTGATGTTCTTGTGCTTCGGTAGAGAGATGATGATGATTTTGGTAATCCGAGTTGTTGTGGTTGTTGTAATGCAATTCACATTGCTTGTGAATGTCTTTAGTTGGTTCTCTATGCTTATTGGTGGTCTGCATTAATTATTGTGCACGTTATTGAATATTTTCATTGTCCGGTGATGTTCTTCATGTTATGCGACATTCTTGATGGTTGTAGTGTATTGTGGATGATTGAGGGATAATTGTTAGAGTTGTTGCATGTTTGCGTTATCGATTTGGGTCCATACTATGTCTCAAACAACATTGTTTTGGTCCACATGTATTGTTGTAGCATGTGAGGATATTATTTTGTAATTTGTATTGAGGGTTTAGCCGACCTTGAAATATAGGTTGAGGGTTTGTATAAATATGTGTAATAATCATGTAAGATGTATGTTTGTGAGTGTCTACGATGTATATGCAAGTAAATGATCAAGTTGGATGTACGAGCAACTAATTTGATCTTTTGAAAGTGTGAAGGAGAAGAGAAGTGTTGTAGATCAGACTATGTGCTTAATAGGAATTGTACTCAAGCATATAGAGATGCTATTTTAATAGTTCATATGATTTGGATTGTAGTCTGAATGTTTTTGTAAGTCAATGAGACTTCCTATAAGATAGTGAGCCTTCCCTTAAGGTTGTAGCCTTTCTGGGTTTCTTATTTTGAGCAGTGAGCTCTAGGCATTGTGCCTGAATGCACGTGCATTCCCCACTATAATATTCACATTTACTCCTAACATGGTATTATCTCATTGTGGGTAGGTTCCCACTGTGGGTTTTCCCTATACCTGGTTTTTCACGTCAAAAATCTTGGTGTTGTGCGTGTTATTGTGGTGTTGTTTAATGCTTTAACATTTCATTATTTGATTTAAGGTTTAAGTTGTAGTAGTTTTTGGTGCAAACTGATTCACCCTCCCCCCTCTCAGTTTGTTGCATTGTTGCCAACAATCATAAGGAAAAAAAAACAAATTTTAATTTGGGTGTGTCATCACTCCTTTATTTTTTGAATTATCTTTCTCCCTCCATTTCCTTCTACAAGCTTAGTTGTGGGATTATTTAGAGTTATTTGGTGTTGGGTTCGACCAACACCTATGCATTTAGGTTAGAAAGAAGTTAACATTCTCCAAAGGTCTGATCTCAACATCAAGGGTA
Organism: Cryptomeria japonica; assembly: GCF_030272615.1. Taxonomy (NCBI): domain Eukaryota; kingdom Viridiplantae; phylum Streptophyta; class Pinopsida; order Cupressales; family Cupressaceae; genus Cryptomeria; species Cryptomeria japonica. The sequence continues at coordinate 547,700,910 of NC_081410.1, forward strand.
CCACACTTGAGATCAATTCCATTATGTCATTGGAATGTTGGACCTAGCTCAACAAAGTATGTGACAAGTAGTAAGAGGAATTTGTTGGCAACATTGCCTTGTTGTATGCTCTGATTTTAAATGATAGCTCGATCTTAGTAAGTGAAGGATGAATACATTAGTACACATTGTACATAAGGCTTTGCAATTACCAATTCAAGTTGTAATAGTGTTTCTAACAAATAAATTGTTGACATAGAGTTTCTCACAAGCGTCTTGAGGCATTTACCTTGTAGATACCTCTATTGGATGTTACACATTATTGAACAAATAATGGTCCAACTAGCTACATTAAGTTATTGGGAATAAATTTAGTGGCGAGCTTCACCTATGCTTTGGCTAGCAAAAATATTAACTAATTTTTAGTTTTATGATCCAAAGGTTGACAACAAGAATATTAAATATGTAGATTGATGTAGAATACTTAGCAAAAAAATTTGATTGCACAATTGAATATCAATGGAATATTTATGTCAGTAGAGAGGTCTACTTCAATGCAAATATGTTCCCCAATGTGAGCATAATAGAGCCAATTTGATCCAAATAAAATAATAATCCCAAAGAAATTAACTAGTTGTTTAATGATAGAAAGAAGCACAAAAAGCAACCCCAGGAACTTGATCCATATTCAGACTTCAAGGAAAATATGACAAAATTTCTACTTCATGGGGAGAGAACAATCAATATATGTCTACAAAACCAAGACCCATCATGGAGTAAAGCCTTACAATGTCTAGGGTAACTAAATAGAAAAGAAGAAACCCATTAGAGATGTTCTACATACCCATGGGGATCCTATGTGAGCTTAAAAAACCCCTTAATAAATATACTTAAATAGATTCTAACTATCACCACGCCACCAAGATAAGGAGATTGTAGCTTCAAATCTAGATTACAACCTTTAAAATTCACAATCTCAGCAGATGAAATAAGAGGGCAACAATTCTATTAAGGAGGTTGATTAAGATTAAAACTAAAGAATATCATTTAGTAGAAATTCATAAGAGTATACAATAAAAAATAGACTCACATTTTTCATTTATCAAACTCTCTAAATCACGCAGGGGATCAATCTGAGATTTTCAAACATCATCCCTACAAGATGCTATTTAAAAGACTTTAAATTTGGAAGACTTTTCACCTAGAAAGAAGACCTATTCCACAAATGTACCATTGACGTCACATAAGAAAACTTTTTACAAGGATAATTGGAAACCAAGGGAATTATCTCCTCAATCCAACACAATAGAAGAAACCAAGAATGATCTTTGAAAGAAGAATTATTTTATTTGTAGGGAACAATTGGAGCTAGGTCATCGATGTTCCAAGAAGAGGCAAGTATACTACATAGAAGAAATGATGAATGAAGAATTAGAGGAGGGAGAATATGAATCAGAAATGAAGAAGAGTAAATGAGATGAAGAAGAGTTTGCAAGTGGTACATGAGCCACACTTTCAAGGGTGCCCAAGTATCATCCTTTTAGAATTTGTAGTATTCTACAAGGTCAAAGGGTGTTTGTCTTGGCTGATAGTGATGCTACACATAACTTCATTAATGAAGGTCTCGTAATGAGGATAAAACTAAAGGCTGAAAACTTTTAATTTTTCAAGGTAGTTATCCTACAAATTCACTACCCCTTGCATTTAAAGAATTCAACAACTAAACATTACTTTGGGGAGATACCAAATAAGTGAAGATTTTTGTGGTAAACATGGGTCATATAGATGTAGTTTTGGGAATTCAATGGTTACATTATTTAGGTAGATATTATCAATATTTTCAAAGATGGAACTATGTTTTCAAAGTAATAGCAAGGAAATAATCTTACATGGTCTATCAACTGGGGTTCCAAGGGTTGTGTCATCCAAAAGGATGGGGATGAAATTTAGACATGGGAAAGTAGAATGGGTGTCACAATGTATGATCCTTATCATTATCACAAAAGGAAAGAAGACTTCTCATATTGATATCCAATCTATCTTAGGCAAGAACAAGGAGTTTTCAATAATATTCTACCCAGATTACCTCCTAAGAGGTGTTTTGAGCATACAATAAAATTAGGAGAGAGAGAAAAACCCACCATTACCACACCTTACTGCCATCCAATGAAATATAAGAAAGAAATTGATAAAACAATTAAGGAGTTCCTTGAGATGGGAATATACAACCTAGCTATAGCTCTTTCACTTCTTCCTTAGTTTTAGTAAAAAAGAAAGATGACATTGAGGAGGTGTGTGGATTATATGGCACAATAATAAAACTATCAAGAACCAATAACTCGTCACTATTGTTGATGAACTTCATGGTGCAATATACTTCTCTAAGATCGATTTAAATTATGGTTACCACTTGTTAGTGTGGTTTTTTTATTTTCCTTACGTTATGGGGTACTTTTTTTCTTACACATATTATTTAAGCTTGCTTGGGTCATTAGGAGTGGTTAATATGAGGACATCTAGTGAAATACTTCAGCTACATGTGTCTCTCCCTCCCACATGGGTAGTTGAGTTACACACCCTCTTTTGGCTTGTTGTGCCACCTCTCATAATCACTATTTTTTCCTTATCTAAGTTGGTTATGGGGTAGTTGGGTTTCTTGCCCTCTTTTAGCTTTATGTGCCACCTTCCATAACTCATTTTCTATCTTCATTTAAGGAGGTTATACCAATTGTTTTGACATTTACCAAGTAGATAAAAATTCCCACCTTTTATGGGAAGTAAGACTTAATGCACCTCTTTGATGTATATTCTCTTATTTTTCTATATATATAATATTCTCCTCTCACCTTCATTAGTTCAACAAGTTCAGTAATAGCTCGATAACTGTCAAGAGTATTCTTATATTCTCTTGCATTGTCTCTATTTTTCCTCATTTCAGATTTCTCTTCATGCTATTTTGATCTTCCATAATTTCTTGAGTGGAATTGCATATAATTTGCGATCAACGTCAAGACTTGGCTCGATTCTTACTTCTTTCAAAATATAACATGGTATCAAAGCCGTATTGTCTGGTATAGTTCATTTTGTTTTTTATTTTTTTGAGATATTTGAGACTAATAGATAGCTAATATTTTCCTCAAAAAACTAGTATGCTCTTCTCCTATATCCTTGTATGACATGTAGAATCAAAATAGTTTAAAGAAAAATAAGCATTTGTTTAATCCGGTTTTGCATATAAGTTTTCTTTAGAGATCTAGGTGATTGCAACATTTTGGTAATATTGGAGGTATTTTCAACATTTTCAGAGAATTCAAGAGGTTTGAGAAAGTCAAGATTGAATTTATTTCACCAAAATAAAAGATTGGAGAACATAGTAAAAATTAGTGTGAAAAGTTAAAATATATATGTATTGCGGTCATTTTCATTTTTTCTTTAGAAATCCAAATTCGATTCATTAGTAAGAAAAATGATTTCTTCATTTTTTCCCAAGATCAAAAAACCATCTAGGTATTTGTTAATTTTTGTATAAACTCAATACATTTTTTAGAAATTAAGTTAGAAGAAAACGTGAATTATTTCTAACAGACAAATTCAACATCTTTTTTCTTCTAAAGTGCATAACTTTTGCCCCAGTTGTCAGATTTTTGCAAATGAATACTTGATGGAAAGATGGAAAAGAGCACTTTATGCCTATGAAAGTCTTGTTAAATTTTTTTGGTATTTTCTATTAGATATTGCAGGTTGAATCTGCTACATTTTTCTCTTCAACATGCCTTATATTTTGCCTTTGACATCCATTTTTCAAAAATGAAAAGGCATCGAAAACTATTGAAGAGTAATTCACAGTGACAAGATTATTTTTTCTTATTTGATATCAAATTTATTTTGTATAAAAAATTGTAATTTTGGCTAGGAGGCCTAGAAAGCATTGTGATATGATAAAACATCTTGCAAATGCACTAATTACAAAGTGGCAACCTTGTAATATCTTGGGGGGTGTCTCACGTGTCTTCTTTTTCGTACTTTTATTTCTTCTTTGCAATAATTCCCCTTCTAACACCATATAAATATTTTGAATGAAAATCTAAGATGATAATATATCTGAAAAGACGTGGATATCATCGTGTTACAATGGAACTTGAAACTAAACCTCAAGATGATTCAGAAAAGATAAAATGGTATAACAAATATGATGAAGCCTTTGATACTCTATGCATGTCAGTCTCTCCAAACCTTGTTTTTCACATTGAATCTATCACTACACCAAATGAAGTGTGTGCCACTTTGGAAACCCTCTTTGGTAAGAAAGATGAGCTAAGAGGTCATCAATTGGAGAGTGAGCTCATGGGGTAGAGTCCCACCAATTTTTCCACCATACATGACTTCTTCACACAACTCAAATCTATAAGATTGCATTTGAAACAAAATGGAATCAAGAAAATGATAAACAACTAAACTTGAGCATTCTTCTAAGATTGGTCCTAACTATTTAGTATTTGTTTCTACATTCTATGCTACAAAATGTGCCCTAGCATCCACTTATAAAATGCTTTCTCTAGATGGGTTTGTTGCAAAACTCACTAGGGAGAAAGACAAATTGGTTCTAATCGATATTGGTACAATTAAACCCTCCAAATAACATGTCTTGGCTATAAATCAAGGCACATAATGGATCTATCAAACAAGATAAGAAACAAAAAAAACCAAGGAGAGAAGGAAAAAGATAAGAAATATGCTACTTCAAAAGAATACAATTAGACCTCTCCATCAAAAGGTGAACAACCTAAGAAGGAGAAGGTCAAGTGTTCTTACTATGAGAGGCCTATCCATGATGAACACAAGTGTTCAAAGAAACAAATAGATAACCTTTCACATATTCTAGAAAATAACAATATCAAGTTGCCTGATTCAATCAAACAAAGTTCATCATAAGGGTCTTCTAAGGACACATAAAAAAGTGAGGGGAAAGGAAAGGGTAAAGCATTTGTTGTTGTTGCTTCACAACTAAATTCTTGGAACATTGAATTGGGTGCTTCAAACCACATGACTTCTTCAAAAGATGATTTTACCTCTTTAGAATCATGTTCTATGCCTACCGCAGTAATGGGTGATAACACTCATGTTGAAGTGCATGAGAGAGGGTATGTTGATATTGGCAAAGAAAAATTTGAGGATGTCCTTTAGGTTGAGTTCACACCAGATACAATGGTAATCAATGAAATGCATAATGGGTCTACAATTATTGTGGGAATAGCATATCACAAATTTTGATTATATCGATTTCTCACTTTGTTCCTTACTCTCCTTCGAAAATATTACATACTAATGCAAATGAGGTGAGTTGTTTATGGCATCAACAATTTGGCCACTTAAACTACTGTTATAATGAAACAACTCAATCAACGGGACATGGTTTTAGGGTTGCCTTCTATTCAGTTTTCTAATGGAGTTTGTCAATGATGCATTCTTGGTAAGCATCCTAAGGAGAAATATAATGGAAAAGCATGGAGAGCTACACAACTATTGGAGTTGGTATATAGTGACTTGGCAAGACCATTTCCACAACCATCTTTTAGAAGGGCTAGCTATGTCTTGACATTTATTGATGACTTTTTTAGATGAACTTGGGTTTACTTTCTCAAACAAAAGTCAAATATCTTTGAGAATTTTATGGATTTCAAATCTTTTGTAGAGAAACAATATGGAAAGTTTATCAAGATTGTACGAACAGATATTGAAGGTGAATATGTCAACAACCAATTTGAACAATTTTGTGTTTCAAAATGAATGAACTTGTAGCACACAATTCTATACAGTCCTCAACAAAATAGTTTCATAAAATGCAAGAATAGGTCTTTGAAGAAGAAGGAAAATTGTATGATACACAAATCTTTGGCACCTCAGTATTGGGCAGAGGCTATGACCTATGCATGTTACATCCAGAACCAAGTTCCTCACAAAGAAGTAAGGGGGTAATTTATTTTCATGCTTGGACTAGTTGGAAACCCCTAGTTAAACACTTTAGAGTGTTTGGTTCTCTTGCATGAGCTTACATTTTAGCTAAAAAGGGTATGGATCCTCGAAGTAAGCCCTGAATTTTGTTGGGCATCTAGATGATGTCAAAGGTGAATTCTCCATCCCACCACTCATGAGTTTTTCATCAAGAGGAGTGTTCATTTTAAGGAGAGCTCTTCTAGTTCTTCTTCTCCCACTTCTCTATCCAACATCACATTGTAGACTTTGCATGATGATGATATTTTTTAAGAGGATCTTAATCCTCCTAATTTTGATAAGAAGTCTTCTTCCTCCATTTCAAATGGTAATAGTGACAATGAGGATTGACATTCCTCTTTTAGTCATCATTCAGAGGTTAATGATTACCCTCCAGATTTCCTAGCCTCAACACCTCTTTGGGCTTGATACACATTGGATTCAATTAGTGATTGGGTTGGTATCCATCAAATATCAAAATAACGCAGTCACAAAATTTCAGCAAGCTCCACATCTCTTTGTTGCTTCAACTATTAATCCACAATCAATTCACAAAGCTTTAGGTATTCATGATTTTGATGCTACAATGCAAGAAGAGTTCAATTCCTTATAAAGGAATCACACATGGGATTTAGTCCTTCCTCCTAAGGGAAGGAAACTTGTTTGATGCAAGTGGATATATTGAACAAAATTTGTAGCAGATGGGTCAATTGATAAGCATAAGGCTCGCTTGGTAGAAAAAGGATTCACCCAAGAGTCTAGGATTACTACTTTCAGACTTTCAAAATAGCTGCTAAAATGAATTTCATGTGACTTGTCCTTGCTTTAATTGCAGACCATCGTTGGAAAGCTCATCAAATGGATGTGAAGAGTGTCTTTTTTAATGGTCACCATTAGTAGGAAATTTACATGGAACAACCATAGTGGTTTGTTCAAGATCCCCCACTTATGTGTTGACTTCAAAAAACTCTCTATGGTGTCAAATAGGCCCCTAAAGATTGGTATGCCAAGATAGACTCCTTCCTTTTGATAGTTAGGTTCATTAGATGTCATTTTGATCTAAAAATATACATTCTGCAGTAGGATGAAACTCTCATATTTTTAGTTCTCTATGTTGATGACTTGTTAATCACAAGAAGTCATTCATCCACTATCAAAGCTGTAAAAATTGCTCTACATGATAGATTTTTTTATGTCAGACGGGTATTTTGCAATGCTTCTTGGGGATTGAGATCACTCATCTTTAGGGATCATCCTTGGACAACCCAAGTATGCAATTGATATGCTCTCCAGATTTTACATGGCTAATTAGAAGCTTGCATCGACTCCATTTTTGTCAAGGGTCAAATACGAGGCTAAGTGCTCTTCACCCTTAGTTCATGACACTTTATACCGATAACTTGTTGGGAGTCTCATGTACTTGACTCATACAAGACCCAAAATTTTAATTGTTGTGGGCATGGTCTCTCAATTCATGTAGGAACCACATGAGTTGCATTGGAAAGGAATTAAGTGGATCCTCCAATACATTCCTAGTACTCATAATTATGTAATTTAGTATGCAATAGACAAGGATATTGATTTGTTGGGACACAAACTCAGATTGGGTAGGTGATTCCCAAGATTACAAGTCTACTTTAGGGTATTGCTTCTCACTTGGTTCTGATCTAGTTTGTTGGCTGAGCAAGAAGCAATTTGCAATTTCTCTTTCATTGATAAAGGTTGAGTATCAAGGGGCAGTTAATGCCAAGCTATTTGGCTTTGTAATGTTCTCATTGATTTCGACATTTCATTCAAAAAGCATACAATCATATTTTGTGATAATCAAAGTGCCATACAAATCACAAGGAATCTAGTTCATCACTAGAGGACAAAACACATCGAGATTCATATGCACTACATCAGGAGTTGATTCAAGAAGGCATCATTTATCTCAAGTATTGTTCTACATAGGAGAAAACTACAAATATCTTTGCCAAACCCTTCACAGAAAGAAAGTTCCATCATCCACAAGCTGTTCTTAGGGTGTGGTAGGTGTCTACTATAGAAGGGGCTTCTCAGTCCTTCATTTTCTCTCTACTTTGGGGGGGAATTTTCTCTCTTTATTTAGGAGGGCTATTTCTCTTAGGGGGAAGCTCCTTTTTGGGGGGGAGATCTCTATGTACATGAGTACCTAGCATGGTCTCATTTTTTGAGACCCATCTTTTCACCCATCTAAGATACTCTTAAGGGGGGTGTTAGTGTAAATGATGTTCAATTCTCAATTCAATATGCAAGTTATATTCTAGTTTTTCTTTACTTTTATCTAACTATTATCTATTTTATATGATAAGTCTAATTATCTTCTTTTATGTTGTAGGTGAGAGGAGTATTTATTGATTTCGATATCCTCTTCACAAATGTCGATTTGGTATGTATATAATAAGTGGGGAGGATCAAGCAATGCCTTGACCGGTCATGTCTTTTGGACATGACCGATCAAGACATTACTTGATCACACCCTTTGACTCATGGTTACAATTACCAATCGGTGTATACCTCAATTAACAGTCTGATGTTAATCGGTGTATACTTAACTTGCTACCCGATACCAATTGGGGTATACTTAACATGCTACTCAATACCAATCGGTGTTTGCTTAATTAATTATCTGATACCAATAGGTGTATGCTTAAGTTGCCACCCGATAACAATCGGTTAATCTCGATAACCATTGTTGTTCATTGTTTAATATATCAACTGATATAAATCGGAATACATAGGTTAGCTCGATAATAATCAGCGATCTCAGTTATAATGTAAATCAATTTAATTGGTATTCTATGCTATGTTATGATTATCGATAGTTTAAGCATTGACCGAACTAAGTAGATTGAACATATACAAAGAAGAATGATCATCAAATGAAGGAACAATAGCTTGAAGTTTTTCCTTCTAGTTTAATGATAGGATAAATGATTGAATGAGAGACTTCATTTATCTCTCATTCAATCATTTATCTTACTGAAGCTATAATGTATTAACATTTCCTCTTAGCTAGGTAAGATAAATGAAAAAATAATATATCAAGCATCACAATTCAAAAGATGGTTAGTATTCTTTACACAATCTGTCTCTTTTAGAAAATCATATCACCTAATCACATGATATGAAGTATCACCTAAACACGTGATACAAATGTTCATCACGTTAATCTTGTGATGGCAGGATATCACCTAAGCATGTGATATCAATATTGCCTAAGCATGCAATACTTAAGGATAAACATATAAGAATGATTAAATTCTCATCTTATCCAGGTTCTGGTATGTGCACTAACATCTTATACAAATGTTTTACCACAACACAATCATGGCACATCCATGACATACCAGAGATCCAACATGATAACTGGTTTGGACATCATAAGATCGTCACCTTATAATGTCTACAAACAAGTGTTCATTATCTTGAGAGATCGTCACCTCTTAGATATGAACCCAGGGGATAAAATCCAAAATGTCCTATCATGACAAAGAAGTTTACACATTAAACATCTTATTGATATGTAAATACAAATTACAAAGCAAATTACCTTTCTATCATACCTAAACATTTTTTGAAGTGATCAACCTTCACTCTCGAAAGAGGTTTGGTCAGAATATCTGCAGTCTGATCTCCTATACAAACATATTCCAATTAAATCACATTCCTGTCAACCATATCTCACACATAGTGATATGGAATGTCAATATGCTTGGACCTATCATGGAACACTGGATTTGCTGAAAGTTTTATGCAGCTTTGATTGTCACAATGTATAACAGTGGGTTTCATAGGCTCTCCAAACAACCCCACAAGAAAATTCCTAAGCCACACTGCCTCTCGGGAAGCCATAGAACCTGCAATGTATTTAGCCTTGGTGGAACTTTGAGCTATAGAAGACTGCTTTCTTCTGATCCAAGATATCATGGCTGAACCTACACTGAAGCAACACCCTAAAGTGCTTTTCCTATCAGTCACAATTCCAGCCCAATCTGAATCTGTAAATTCATGTAGGTCTATATCAGCTTTCTCATATTTGAGACCAAGGTTTAGGGTACCTTGTAAGTATCTCATAATGTGATTTACTGTAACTAGGTGTATCTCCTTAGGTTCACACATAAACTGACTTAGACCATTAACTGCATAACAAATATCTGGCCTTGTATTTACCAGGTACATCAGGGACCCAATCATCTGTATGTATTAAGGAGGGTTTCCATAGGAGAAGTCATGGGCCTATAGTTTAGCATTCCAAATCTCTTCAAAATGTCCAAGGTATAATTTCCTTGGTTTAGTATAATGTTATCAAAATTCTACCATACTTCCAATCCTAGGAAGTAATGAAGGAGACCCAACTCCTTCATATCAAATTCTTTGGATAGATCTTTCTTGCATTGATCTATAAGGTGATCATCTCCTGTGATTAATAAGTCATCAACATATAAAATCAATATTATCATATCACCTTTATTTCTTTTGTAGTAGAGATTAGGATCTGCATCATTCTTAGAGAAGCCTAGTTCTGAGAGATAAGTGTCAATTCTTTCATACCAGGCCCTGGGAGCCTGTTTAAGCCCATAGAGAGCTTTCTTGAGTCTACACACATGAGACTCTGCATCATGAATTTCAAACTCTTCAGGTTGCTCTAGGTAGACTTCTTCTGAGATCTCACCATTTAGAAATGTTGTCTTAACATCCATCTGGTGTACCTTCCACCCCTTTGCTACTGCAATGGCTAGTACAACTCTTATTGATGTATACCTAGCAATAGGTGCAAATGTTTCTTTATAATCTATTCCTTCCCTTTGTGAGAACCCACTAGCTACAAATTTGGCCTTGTGTTTTTCAATACTGCCATCTGCAGCATGTTTGATCTTGAAAAGCCATTTAGATTAAACAATAGATTTCTTAGTTGGCCTAGGAACAATCTCCCAAACATCATTCTTCATAATGGACTGATACTCTTCAGACATGGCATCCTTTCATACTTGATGTTCAAATGCATCTGATACATTTTTTGGTTCGTCTTTAGAGAGATCATTCATAAGGGCAACATAGCTAGTAAATTTATTAGGCCTTTTTCTTTCCCTAAAGGTTCCTGAAGGAGCAACAAACTTTTGAGCTTCTACTACAGTCTTGGTGGTCCATAGTGGTCTTTTCTTGAGGTTTTATCTAGGTGGGTTTTGAGTTTCACCTATAGTTTCCCCAGGATTCTCCCTCTGAAGCTCAAGAGTAGGATCTTCATCTTTTCTAGGGGTAGGCGTATAGACTTCAGGTTCTAGTGAGCTATGGGCTCTTTTGAAGGCTATGTCTTCTTCAAAGATCACATCCCTAATTAGATCAATTTTTTTTTGACTAGGTATATAGATCCTATAGGCCTTGGAGGTTTCACTATATCCTACAAGGATTCCTCTTTTTCCAAAAGGCTCTAATTTTAATCTTTTATCCCTAGGTACATGAATATACATAGGGCATCCAAATATCCTAAGGTGGCTAATATCTAGTTTTGATTTAGTAAATACTACCTCAGGGGTCTTATCTTCAAGATGGGAGTGAGGACATATGTTTTGAATATAATACAACAGTACCGGTTGCTCCTGCCCAAAGATTGACATTTAGATTCTGATCAAGAATAATAGCTTTGGCAGCTTCAACGATTTTCCTATTTTTCCTCTCTGCTACCCCATTTTGTTGAGGATTATAAGGTATTGTTAACTCCCTCTTAATCCTTGAATTGTTACAAAAATCTTTAAATAATTTTGATGTGTATCCCCCCCCATTATCAGTTCTTAGGGTTTTAATTTTATTTCCTAAGTAGTTCTTTGTTAATGATTTGAATTCTTTAAACCTATTGAGGATCTCTTCTGATTCTTTACATTTCAGAAAGTAGATCCAAGTTTTCCTAGATTAGTCATCAACAAATATTACATAATACAAAATCCTTCTAAAGAAGGTATGGACATGGGTCCACATACATAAGAATGAACTAACTCTAAAATTTTACTTGTTTTCGTAGTAGTCTTTTGAAAAGCATCCTTAGTATTTTTACCTAGGGCACATCCTTTGCATACCCCTGAATGATATTGCTTTAACTTAGGTAGGCCCGTGACAAGGTTTCCCATTGATGATAAAGCTCTAAAATTCAGGTGGCCTAGTCTTCTATGCCAAACTTGATTAGCATCTATAGTTTCATGGATTAGGACTAAGTTGGACTCTGTGCACAGCTCATACAAGTAGCCTTGTCTTTGACCAATAGTTTTATATTTCTTGATGCATGAATTCTTTGGCCAAGCCAACACTCTGTTGTCCATGAAGGTCACTTAGTATCCATTATCCTCCAGTGCTGATATGGAGACTCGGTTTCTCTTGATGCCTGGGACATATAGTACTCCTTTAAGTTATAATGATACACCTGACTTTATTTTGATGGTGCATGTTCCAACTCCTCTGACTAGATGTGTGGAGTCATCTCTAATAGTTACATCCTCATCATTCTCCTCTATCATGGAGTCTATCACTTCTCTGAATCCTGTAATGTGTCTAGATGAGCCACTGTCGATCACCTGGGAGTTAACTTTATTTAATGCTTGGTTTGTGAGTGCTGAATAGAGTACATACTTCTCGGGGTCTTCTTCCCTTTTAGATTTTCTTATTTTGGCAAATGTGGCTTGTTGTTTGGCTCTCTGTAGACATTTGGCAACATAGTGCCCAAATTTGTCACATCTATAACATTGAATCTGTGAAAGGTCCTTATTGAAGGTGTTCTTGCCATGATGACCTTTTTGTTGGCATATGTGCAGCATATGTTGACACGATGATATTGTGTTGTCATTGATGTCAAAATGCTGAAAGAATGAACCGGTAATATGGTCAAGAGAGAACCGGTAATATGCTGAAAGAGAACCGGTAATATGATGAAGAGTGAACATGTTTATTGAAGTTAAGCAACTGGCAAAGTTAACCGATATAATGATGAGAACCAGTATATGTGCAAAAGGTGAAGTGGTACGTTTATCCAAGTGAACCGGTATATGGAATGTTTTCTATCAAGGTTTAATATGGTATGACTACCGGTTGGTAGTCTCAGCTTCAAGGTTTCCGGTTGAAGTGTTTCAAGCCTGTGTGATTTAACCGATGGCATTGCGTAATGAGTTAGCATTGTAATGGAGATTAGATCATGTTGTCACATCAGCCTCATGCACGTGAAGGATCTTGCATGAAGGAGATTGATCCTATCTACCTCGGGGATATGTGAAGTCTATGCAAACGGTGGAGAACGCATGATGGGTTATCACCTCTAAGAAGCGGTGAAGAACAAACGATGGAGAATGTCTCGAGATCTATTCAAGACTGTTGTATTCAAATGCAAAGTGTTCAATGGTCAGGATTGAACCGACTGAATTGCTCAACCTAAATGTTTAGGGTTTAGGGTTTATGTTACCGACCTATCTGTTTCCTATAAGGTTGATGTTGTGTTCATGTTGAAGTTGTTGGAAAATGTTATGTGTGTATCTAAGTGCAAAGATACATGATTCTTGCCAGACCAGATAAGAGGGTTGATACCTACAGAGTGTGTATGCAGAAGAAAGGAACTAAAGCGGATCTGCATTGGCATTGAGTGCTATTACCAGATCGTTGTAATACCTATTGATCTCTAATCACTTCAACAGTTGGAAAATTCCTTAATAGGGTAGCTTTAACCAGCTTGTTGTAAATCCTTTAACAGGGTGACTCAAAGCCATTGAGTTCATAAAATCCTCTAACAAGGTAACCCTTAACTGAGTATTCTAGCCATCCCTTAACTGGGTGATCCCTAGTAGGATCGGTTCCTAATAGAACTTGTTGTAACAGTCTTTAACCGAACTAGGCTCCTAACAGAGCGGACTTCTAAAGAGTTCAAAAACAGCTTGTGGGTATTCATCCCCACCATGGTTTTTCCCAGTTGGGTTTCCACATGAAAAATATGTGTCATATGTGATGTCTTTTTCATGTGATGCTTTGTTGTTTTCTGTCAAGCAGTGAATCATGTTGATCTAGCAAGTTATTATATTTCTGATGATAGATTACCTGTCTATGCACAAGGATAATGTGGAAATGAAGGTGTAGGTTGTGTGGTAAGATAAGTATTTCTAATTTATATCTTTCACAGTCTCATTGTGCTTAATCGGTAGCAATTTGGTTTATGACCGGTGTTAGTGATTGCCAGTCAAGTTCACTATTTGCAGTCAAATCGGTTCAGGAAAAGTTTTAATACTTGTACTGATTCACCCCCCCCTCTCAGTACCGGTTTGGTACTCACTGCTCATCATTGTGTTATCAATTGGTATCAGAGCATCCTCTAGGTCCTCTGTGTTGTAAGATTAATCGCTTGAGGGAAATATCCTATTGTAATGATGAAGAGGGAAGGTCCAAAGTTCAACAAAGATAACTTTAAAATATGGAAGGACAAAATGAAGATATACATCAGAAGCATGGGTGCTCAACATTGGAGCTATGTTGAGAATGTTTATATTATCCCTACCGGTACTCTCACCAATGACCAAAGAGAGAGATTTAGGAGAATGGGCAAGTGATGGAAGCCCTTATTAATAGTTTATCTGACATTGAGTTTATTGATGTCTAGAATAAAGAAAATCCCAAAGAAGTATGGGATACTCTTGAGAATATCTATGGCAGTGATGAGCATGTGAAACAAGCTAAGGAAGAAATCCTTAGAGGAAAGTTTGAAGACATACAGATGGTTGAAGGAGAGACCATTCAACAATATGGAATAATAATCAAAATTGTTGTTGGAGATATCAAGAGTACAAGTGGTAAAATGGAAGATTCCACTGTTGTTAGCAAAGTTTTGAGATCCTTATTATCGGTCTATACAATAAGGGTTGCTGCTATTCAGGAGTTGAGGTCAATAGACAAGACTAAGGTGTCCCTAGATTCCATCATCGCAAAGTTGACAACCTATGAACTAAATAGCTTTGATGGCAGTGTTCAGAAGACTGAATCAGCCTTTAGAGCATCTACTGCACCATCTAGAAAAAGCAAAGAAGCTAGTACCCGTGGCAAACCAAGATAGACCAGAGAAATGGATGATGAGGAGATCTTGATGGAATTTGAAGATCTTCTTACCAAGAGACTTCCTAAAGGAACCAGTAAATACAGAGGTAAGCTTCCTTTGAAATGCTTCTCTTGTAACCAGATAGGACACATTGTTGTAAACTATCCTAATGGTGATAGCAAGGACAAACCGAAAAAGTTCAAGAAGTTCAAAGGAGGAAACCGGAGAAATTGTTTTGTAGCAGTTGATGAAGGTGTCACTGATGAGGAATTTGAAGATGAAGAAAATGAGGATATTGTGTTTGTAGCAGTCAAGGAAGATGTGTCAGACAAGAAGGCCCCTGTCTCCCGCTTTGATAATTCCAATGAGTAGATTATTGGCAGTGGCTGTTCTCACCATATGATTGGTGACCGGAGTAAGTTTCTTTCTCTGAAAGAGTATGATGGTGGTGTGGTTCATTTTGGCAATGATGCACCATGTATGGTTAAAGGCAAAGGGTCCATCTCTTTGAATGGAAAGAGCAGTGCTGACAATGTGTATTGGGTAGAAGGTCTAAGGCACAAACTTTTGAGTGTTGCTCAACTGAATAATAATGGACTCACTCTGGAATTCAAAAATGGAGTGTGCAAAATCAAAGGAAAGAGTGGTGAACTGATGGCTACCGGTATGCAAACCAAAGGTAACCTATTTCAGCTGAATGCTAATATCAGTACATGTCTTATGGCTAAGTTTGAAGACAACTGGATATGGCATAGGAGACTCTGCCATGTAAACTTTGACAATATTATGAAGGCCAGTAAGATCAAGGTAGTTAGAGGATTGCCGGTGCTGAGCAAACCAAAAAATCCTTTGTGCAGAGAGTGTCAACTAAGGAAAATGTCTTCCTCAACCTTCAAAGGTAAATATTTCACTGCAGACAATTTACTTGATCTTGTGCATACTGATTTGTGTGGTCCTATGAAAACTAGGAGTGTAGAGGGAGATAGGTATTTTATGATTCTTACATATGATTGCTCAAGAATGATGTGGGTCACATTCTTGAAGGATAAGTCTGAAGCCTTTGGAAAGTTCAAAACTTTTAGAGCACTGGTAGAAAAAGAAAGTGGTAGAAGAATCAAATGCCTTAGAACTGATCAAGGAGAAGAATTCACTTCCAGTGAATTCAACAAATATTGTGAAGAGAATGGCATCAAGAGGCAGTTGTCTACCCCCTGGACTCCACAGCAAAATGGCTTAGCAGAGAGGAACAACCAGACTGTGGTTGAAGTGGCTAGAACCATGTTAATCCAAGGAAAGGTTGCTCACACCTTTTGGAGAGAAGTGGTGAGCATTGCAGTCTACACAACGAACCGGGTACTCATCAAGAAAGGAAAGGATAAGACTCCTTATGAGTACTAGACCGGTAAGACACCAGTGATAAGCTACTTCAAAGTGTTTGGAAGTAAATGTTATATCAAGAGGAGTGAACATCAGAGCAAGTTTGATGCTAAATGTGATGAGGGAATATTCCTAGGGTATTCCATAAAGAGAAAAGCTCTCAAATGTTTCAATAATAGGACTCAAAGAATTGTTGAAAGCATCAATATTAGGGTTGATAAAAACTCTAAGAAACCTAAGGAAACTGGTAGAGAGCATGTAGGAGATGAACTGGTAGGAACCTTCTAGGAACCAATTGCAAATCAGCCCAGTACCAGTAATTGTGCTCCTACACCTGTGGATGCTAATGCTGATGAAGATGAGGATGAAGAAGAAAAGCAAAAGGAATCTATTAAGAATATACCTAGGTATGTAAAACTCAATCATGATCCAAAGCAGATCATAGGAGACAAAGATGCAGGAATTCTTACAAGAAGAAAGGTTCGAGAAAACTCATATATGATCTCTGAATTTGAGCCTAAATCATTCAAAGAGGCACATAAAGATGAAAACTGGATCAATTCAATGGAAGAATAACTTGACCAGATAGAGAAGAATGGTACATGGTCTTTGGTACCCAGGCTAGAGCATAAAAATGTTATTGGAACCAAATGGGTCTTCAGAAATAAATTGAATGAGGATGGCACAGTGGTAAGAAACAAAGCCAGACTAGTATGTAAAGGATATGCCCAAGAAGAAGGAGAAGACTATAGAGAAACCTTTGCTCCAGTAGCAAGATTGGAAGGAGCTCGCATGCTTCTTGCATATGCAGTTTTTAAAGGATTCAAGGTATACCAAATGGAAGTAAAATATGCATTTCTAAATGGAATACTTGAAGAGGAGGTGTATATAGAGAAACCATATGAGTTTTCCCTATCAAAAGACAGTGACATGGTGTGTAGGCTACATAAAGCCTTGTATGGTTGAAGCAGGCACCTAGAGCGTGATATGAATGCTTGCACTCCCATCTTGTGAAGATTGGATTTGAAAGAACAAGTGAAGATAGCAATATCTACTTGAAATCAGAAAGAGATCAGATTCTGATCTGTGAAGTATTTGTTGATGACATAATCTTTGGTGGAGATGACAAGATGAGTCATGACTTTGCAAATGAGATGAAATTGAGAAGTCACTCATAGGGGAGATTAAGTTCTTCATTGGACTGCAGATTCAACAAATGAAAGATGGGATCTTTATTACTCGGTCCAAGTATGTCAAAGAGGTGTTGAAGACCTTTGGCATGGAAGACAACAAACCTGTTGGTACACCAATGGTGACCGGTTGTAAACTATCAAAAGAGGATGACTCAGCATTGGTAAATGAGAAGGAATACTGATCAATGATTGGTAAGTTGCATTATGTAGTGCATAGCAGACCAGACATTGCACATGCAGTGGGTATTACCGCTCAGTTTCAGCAAAGCCCAAGAGAATCCCACTTGGTAGCAGTCAAGCAGATTCTTAGATATTTGAAGGGAACTATTGACTATGGATTATGGTATCCATACAATGATGATTTCAATTTGAAAGTGTTCACAAATGTTGATTGGGCTAGTAATGTGGATGACCGGAAAAGCACAACCAGTGGTGCATTCTTTCTCGGTGGTAGACTGGTCTCATGGATGAGTAAAAAGAAGAGTTGTATCTCAGTCTACAGTAGAAGCAGAGTATGTTGCAACTTTTATGAACTGTACCCAGACTATTTGGATGAAGCATGTATTGAATGGCTTCAAAGTTCCTGTATCTGAACCGGTAAGTATATTTTGTGACAATACATGTTTCCAGTAAGAAGCAGTTAGCAGACATATTCACCAAGCCTCTACCGAAGGCTACTTTTACCTATCTGAGAGGTGAATTAGGGGTGTTGCCCCTTCAAGATGTAATCTAAAGGTTTGTGCTCCACATCAGTCAGATCTTACTTTGCTATATCTTTTTTAGGATTGATGTGTTGAAGGATGCTACTCCTCAGGGGGAGCATCATAGTGAAGAGGGAAGCTTGTGCCTCCACTTTAGCATTGTTGTCAAAGGGGGAGAAGATGTGAAGTGGAAAAGATATTTGCAGTATTAAGGAGAAGATGTGATGCAAAAAGAGAATATCTTTGTATATTGTCATCAATGCCAAAGGGGGAGATTGTTGGCATATGTGCAGAATATGTTGACATGATGATATTGTGCTGTCATTGATGTCAATATGCTGAAAGAATGAACCGGTAATATGCTCAAGAGAGAACCAGTAATATGCTGAAAGAGAACTGCTAATATGATGAAGAGTGAATAGGTTTATTGAAGTTAAGCAACTAGCAAAGTGAACCGGTATAATGATGAGAACCAGTATATGTGCAAAAGGTGAAGTGGTACGTTTACCCAAGTGAACCAGTATATGGAATGTTTTCTATCAAGGTTTAATATGGTATGACTACCGGTTGGTAGTCTCAGCTTCAGGGTTTCTGGTTGAAGTGTTCCGAGCCTGTGTGATTCAACCGATGGTATTGTGTGATGAGTTAGCATTGTAATGGAGATCAGATCATGTTTCCACGTCAGCCTCATGCACGTGAAGGATCTTGCATGAAGGAGATTGATCCTATCTACCTCAAGAATGTGTGAAGTCTATGCAAACGGTGGAGAACGTGTGATGGGTTATCACCTCCAAGAAGCAGTGAAGAACGAACGATGGAGAATGTCTTGAGATCTGTTCAAGACCATTGTATTCAAATGAAAAGTGTTCAATGGTCAGGATTGAACCAACTAAGTTGCTCAACCTAAATGTTTAGGGTTTAGGGTTTATGTTACCGACCTATCTATTTCTTGTAAGGTCAATGTTGTGTTTCATGTTGAAGTTGTTGGCAAATGTTGTGTGTGTATCTAAGTGCAAAGATACATGATTCTTGCTAGACCAGATAAGAGGGTTGATACCTACAGAGTGTGTATGCAGAAGAAAGGAACTAAAGCGGGCTTGCATTGGCATTGAGTGCTATTATCAAATCATTGTAATACCTATTGATCTCTAATCACTTCAACAGTTGGAAAATCCCTTAACAGGGTAGCTTTAACCAGCTTGTTGTAAATCCTTTAACGGGGTGACTCAAAACCATTGATTTCATAAAATCCTCTAACAAGGTAACCCTTAATAGGGTTTAACCCTTAACCAGGTATTCTAGCCATCACTTAACTGGGTGATCCCTAGCAGGATCGGTTCCTAACAGAACCTGTTGTAACAGTCTTTAACTGGACTAGGCTCCTAATAGAGCGGACTTCTAAAGAGTTCAAAAACAGCTTGTGGGTATTCATCCCCACCGTGGTTTTTCCCAGTTGGGTTTCCACGTGAAAATATGTGTGTCAAATGTGATGTCTTTTTCATGTGATGCTTTGTTGTTTTCTGTCAAGTGGTGAATCATGTTGATCTAGCAAGTTATTATATTTATGATGATAGATTACCTATCTATGCACAAGGATAATATGGAAATGAGGGTGTAGGTTGTGTGGTAAGATAAGTGTTTCCGGTTTATATCTTTCACAGGCTTAACCGGTAGTAATTTTGTTTATGACCGGTGTTAGTGATTGTTAGTCAAGTTCACTGTTTGTAGTCAAACCGGTGCAGGAAAAGTTTTTATACCTGTACTGATTCACCCCCCCCTCTTAGTACCGGTTTGGTACTCACTGTTCATCATTGTGTTATCACTTTTCTTTTCCTAAATTGTTTCTGCTTGCTTTTCTTGTTTGAGATTGTATTTAGAACTTGGAGATCTTCATCTATATTCTTTTGCTTGATCCCTTTCTTATTTTGCCTTGATTCTTCTCAGAGACAGTCAGCCTTTAGCCTATCGAATTTTGGAAATTCATCCCTTGTACTGATGCCTTGGACGAATGTTTCCCATATACTAGGAAACCCATCTAGAGCAATGAGTGTTAATTCTTTGCTTTGGATCTCATATCCAAGAGTTGCTAGTTCATCTCTTAGGGCTGATATTCACATGAAGTAGGCATTGATTGATTCTCCTTTGATCATGGTTATGTGATTTATTTCTCTTTTTAAAGCCAAGGTTCTATTAGCATTGGATATCTAAAATGCATCTTCAAGTGCTTTGAACATGTTGTAGGTTGTTTCATGTTTCCTTATGATGGGCATAATATTATTTCTCACCCCATCAACTATGATTTTGATGGCCTTTTCATTTCCCTCTCTCCAAGTTGTTTTGTCAGGTTCAATCTCAGGTTTTGTAGTTTTAATTTTTACAAATGATTCGACTTTATTTTCTTTTAGAATTATCTCAATTCTGAACTTCCATGCTGAGAAGTCATCACCTCCTTCGAGTCTATCTTCAAATCTGATAGCGCTGGCCATTAGAAGAATTGTGATGTTGAATATATGCTTGTTTTGAATTTTCCATAGAATTGAACAACCTCAGGTTCGATTTAACTATAACTCTGATACCATGTAAATGATGTTCAATTCTCAATTCAATATGCAAGTTATATTCTAGTTTATCTTTACTTTTATCTAATTATTATCTATTTTATATGATAAGTCTGATTATCTTCTTTTATGTTGCAGGTGAGAGGAGTATTTATTGATTTCTATATCCTTCTCACAAATGCCCATTTGGTATGTATATGCAAGTGGGGAGGATCGAGCAATGCCTTGACCGGTCATGTCTTTTAGACATGACTGATCAAGAAATTACTTGATTGCACCCTTTGACTCATCGTTACAATTACCAATCGGTGTATACCTTAATTAACAACCCAATATTAATTGGTGTATACTAAAATTGTTACCTGATACCAATCGGGGTATACTTAACATGCTACCTGATACCAGTCGGTGTTTGCTTAATGAATCATTCGATACCAATTGGTGTATGCTTAAGTTGCCACTCGATAACAATCGGTTAATCCCGATAACCATTGTTGTTCATTGTTTAATATATCAATCAATATAAATCAGAATACATAGGTTAGCCTGATAATAATCGGCGATCTTAGTTATAATGTAAACTGATTTAATTGGTATTCTATGTTATGATATGATTATCGATAGTTTAAGCATTGTTTGAACTAAGTAAATTGAACATATACAAAGAAGAATGATCATAAAATGAAGGAACCATAGCTTGAATTTTTTTCCTTATAGTTTAAAAATAGGATAAATGATTGAATGAGAGACTTCATTTTTCTCTCATTCAATCATTTATCTTACCAAAGCTATAATGTATTAACAATTAGTGTAGATTTTTTATTTTATTTTTTATGTTAGGGAGTATTTCTTTTTCTTACACATATTATTTAAGCTTGCTTAGGTCATTAGGAATGGTTAATATGAGGAGACGTGGTGACATACTTCAACTACATATGTCACTCTCTCTCACACATGGATAATTGAGTTACACACCCTCTTTTGGCTTGTTATGCCACCTCTCATAATCACTATTTTGTCCTTACCAGAGTAAGTTATGGGGTAGTTGGGTTTCCCACCCTCTTTTGGCTTTATATGTCACCTTTCGTAACTCTTTTTGAATGTTCATCTAAGGAGATTGTGTCACATGTTTTGACATTTAAAAAGTAGGTACGACTTCCCACCTTTTATAGGAAGTCGAAATTAATGTACCTCTTGGATGTATATGCCATTATTTTTCTATATATACAACACTCTCCTCTCACTTTCATTAGTTCAAGTTCAGTGATAGCTTGGTAAGAGTATCAGGAGTATTCTCAAATTTTCTATTTCTCTCATTTTAAATTTCTCTTCATTATGATATTTTGATCTACAATCATTTGTTGAGTAGAGTTGCATGTGATCTACAACCAACAACAAACCCTGGCTTGGTTCTCAGTTCTCACAAAATCTAACACCACCAAATAAAAAATGAGAGAGAATTTCAATGGACTTCATTTCAAGTCCTTCGATAGTACATGAAAAGGATTGTATATTTGTGGTGGTGAATAGACTAAGTACACTCATTTTCATTCCATATCTTCTAAATATAGAGCACCACAAGTAGATGATCTCTTCTTTAGAGAAATCTTCAAACTAACTACATGGACTACCCAGAAACATCATAAGTGATTGAGATAGTAAATTTCTCAACTTATTTTAGCAAAAACTCTTTAAGTTAGCAAGAACAAAACTTGCCCCAAGCACTAGGTACCATCCCCAAACATATGGGCAAATTAAAATTTGTAATAAGTGGCTTGAAGAATATTTGCAAAACTATATCACAAAGAAAAAAAAAACATGGGACATTTTGTTACAATTCTACTCGCCATATGTCAATAGGAATAATTCCCTTCAAGGCTTGTTATGCGACAATATCATTTGGATATTTGATTCGCACAAACAACATAGTCTCAAGAGAAAGAGACTTGGTGCAAACAAGAGTCGATATTTTAAACGCTCAAAGAAACTTGTACCATGCCCAAAATCAACGAATCTATAGATCATAGTAGATTTGAAAGAACATTTGAAGTTAGAGACTTACTCTTCCTAAGGTTGAGATCTTACAAACAATCCTCCCTCAAGGGAGGTGGTGTAGAGGAACTCAAACCACTATTCTATGGGTCTTATAAGATTATAAGAAGAATCAACAAGGTTTCTTATGAATTGAAGTTACTGTCAAACAGACAAATTCATAATGCCCTTCATGTATCTCACCACAAGAAAGTGTTAGGTCAACATGTTACACTATCTCTAGAGTTAGCCTTGCTTGATGACAAAGGAAAATTATACTTGGAACTTGAGGCCCTCATTGACATGAGAGTAAATAAATTAAGGAATAAGGTTATTCTAGAATATTTGGTTAAATGAAAGAATTTGCTTGTGGAGGATTCCACTTGGGAAGGAGCAATTTTTTTTATCATCCCAATTGTTGATGGGCCCTTTATAATCACCTAACATGCAAGCTTCGCAAAGCGGAGCCTCTCTTGAAAAGAATAAAGACTGCGCAATCTCCACTCTCCAAGGCCTTGTTCGTTGGGTCACAACTATGTAGGGATAGTCCAGGGCTTATGTAACTTGTTTATTCAAGGTGGTATGTTAATTGCAAACGGAACTTATGTGAATTCACTTAGAAACAAAATGCAAAAGAAATAGGGAGCATAGATGGAACAAACATAATCATGCAAGATTGTTAAATTTGAAACCAATACTTCAAATGAACAAATATTATCAATGACAAACTAGATAGAAACAAGTGAGACTTTCCATCGACATGCATGGTCTACGATCTTACATGCAAAAAGAGCTGACTATTAAATTTGCATATCATAATCACAACATCCATATTACTTAGAACAACTATGCTATCTAGAATGAAAGAAGATATCAAATCAAAGGAATACTAACTTCAATCAATAGAGATCATGAAACATGTGATCCATGAAATGACTTGCATTGATTCATTAAGGAAATAATAGGTACCAGCGAGCATTGATACTTAGAAAGTTTAACAATGTTTGAAACTTGAATTACTGGAAATGAAAATATTGTAAATGAATTCCTTCAATTTTTGGACCCTCAAAATGGCTTGACTCATTACATTTATAATGTCTTCATCCCTATAATCCTAGAGTGAACTATGCTTGTGACATAGTTAAAAAATGGTGGAGGTCGTAGTTGACTTGCAAGTCACTGCTTTTGAACCTCAATCAACTAACACTAAGCAAGAAGTGATTGTTGATTGCAGCAGTAGTTTCATCCAACTGGGGCATACCTTAGGCCTAGTGACATCATACATGTTGAACACGTGCCTTGGCGAACTGTTGTCAAAATTGTGTGTCTCACCTCTTTATGAAGTAGGGCTATGCCTCTCTACTTGCAAGGACTGGAAATGCACTTGGGGTGATCCGTTTGTATACTGCCTACTTTGTTTGTAACTTTGATAGTTTCCTAAGTAGAAATCCATTGAGGCTTGTGGTGGACTTGATAGGAACTCAATGCGAAACTTCACAACCCTTAGAATTTCTCTTAGTTCCTCCATCTTACCGATCAAGCTATCTACTATTTGAGTTGCTTGGTAAGATTGGAGGATGAGGCACATGTATCTTTCCATAACATCAAATTGAATTCTACGACTAGAGAGAAGTTTTCAGACTTGTATGCATCCCACTACTTGAGCACTTCCTCCTGATTGAGTGAGCATGTTTGGAGGACTTCCAACCCATGTCTACCCAACACCCTTACTAGATATTGCTCATATTCATCAAGGAGGCCTAAGAGAGGTGGATTCCCTTCTATCCCTTTGGCTCTACATTGGTTCATAGTATCTCTCTTGAATTTCAATGCATCGATGGAGGCTTGTAGAACACCAAGTCTTCTCCTCCTAGTAGGTCTTCCTTCTTAATCACCTCCTCACCTAGATCTTTAATCTTCTTCAACACCCTAACTTGTTTTGCAAAATTCGTAGATTGAGCCTGTCATTGGGTGGCGCATAGGATCATACCTGGTGCAGGGCACCTAACACTCCAAGCATGAAATTTTGTTTTTTTTCAAGTTTGTGTGTTATCTTTGTGATGTAATAATGGACAAACCATTTGCGACTCAGTAGAGCCATGGTTGAGTTGTTCAAGTTTTGGTTTGAGTCATATGTGTTCAGGATGTTGTCAGCCTGAGAAGTGAGATGCTTAGGTAGGTCACAAGAGAAGTACTCCAGATGAGTGAATTCATGTAATAAGGGGGTCAATTGTGTGGTTTTTAGGTCTTCTAGGGTGTTTGAGGACCTTCAAGAGTCTTGAAATGCATTAGAATGCAAAGTTGCATCTTGGAGTCAAAAGATGTAAAAAGTTGTTGAGCAACATTTTGCAATTTCTTGCAAAACTTGCATTTTTTGTTAAAGGCGTTGAAAAGTTAGTTGAGCCAATTGAACCAAGAGCATAAAAGCCAAAATTCACTTTGTTGTATGGGTTGGAGGATTGGAAATGCAAGAACAAGTTTTTGGATTGTGAAGCAATCTTGTTTTCACCGTTTTGAAAGTTTTCACTTGATTTCATTGCTTGTACGGTCTAGTACGGACATGACTGTGTAAAAATCATTGCACGGAATGAGTGTAAATAAAATTAAATTTGCATTAAGTTTGCTTTACAGGGTTGATTGTCTATAGTTGCAGAGATTTCTTCCATTCTTTGGCAACTAGGTGTAAAACCCTTGAAAGTAGGGTTTAAGGACAAAATGGCTCTAACCTAAGCATTCTTTGATGGAACTTGTTGAAAGCATTAATAATTCTAGGTTAGGGTCTGTATATATCTTTAGGATAGGATTTTTTGTTTTGCAGGTCCTCGAGGAGGAGAAACAATGAAGCCCTAGGCTCACCGCTGGGAGTAGGTGAGTTGGGACAGCAAGAAAAGTGTGTTTAAAGAGCACATGGGGATTGGTGAAGGACCAAGTGACACATGAATGGAAAGCCCTAAGAGTACCCTTGAATAATTCTACATTTTTAGGAGTAGGAGTTTTGACTGGTGAAGAGTTTTAGACCCATCTTGCCAAGTCACCCGATGAGGCCTAAACCCTCCAAAATAGTGCAGCATGGAAACCCCTCTTGTACAGATAACCCAGATGCACTTTTTCAATATTATCTGTAACTTCCAAAAGGGTACTCGAATCCATGATTTATTTATAGCCTTGTTTGGGAATTTTACAAACTAAGACCCTAAAACCACCAAGGGAGGGCTAATGCAATTAGGCCTATTTGAGCCTGGTAGAGACCTAGAAAGGTTAGGAAGCCAAAGCAATGGGTTTAGTGATCCTAAAGCCTCAAAATACTTCAAAGACACCTGGTAGATGAATTGGGAGCCCATTGGAAGTGGTTGTGTGTTGAGATCCTTGCGGGAGTGCTTGGAGCCATGGAGTGGTGTGTGTGTGATTAAGGTGGCAACCTCAAGAGGTGGAGTTGATTGTCCAAAACCATTGGCTATACCTAGGAGGCAAGCCAAAGAGGTTCAAACCTTGGAGGTCTCATTAGCATAACCCCCTACTAAGTGCCATTGGATGGACTTGAGTAGTTGAAGGGTTGAGTAGGACAAGTCACTCAAGAAGGTGTATTGGATCAACCTCCAAGACTCTCTGCATCAGAGTGGTATCGGCACCATTCTTTGAAATATTTGGTGTATGTCAGATTGTGTAGATCAAAAGCAAGTTTAATGCCTCCAAAGGAAATGACTCTAGATCCCATTCGATAGTTGGTGGCAGAGATATAAAGATTGAAGGATACAGAAGGAACTAGAGGAACCAGAGAGGTTAAGAAGGAGAAGGGGAAGGTTAAGACAAAATGGGGTGATGAGACTATTGAAGAAGTGTAAGATGGACAGGAACCAACAATAGTAGCCATGCCTCAAGACCAAAAGTTATTCTTGGATGCAGTCAAATCTATTTCCAAAGACAACTTGGATGGATTACCCACCTATGGAGGAAATTTGAATGGAGAAGAGTTGTTAGATTGGATAGAGGCCCTCAATAATCACTTTGATTATAAAGAGGTAGCAGAGGAGAAAAGAGTAAATGTGGCCAAATCAAGATTGAGAGGATCAGCATTAGTTTGGTGGAATATGATGCAAGAAGAAAGGATACAATAAGGTAAGAAGAAGATAACTTCATGGGAGCGTATGAAGATTAGACTTAAGGCTCAATTCCTTCTAGGGGATTATGAAGTTCAAATCCATAAGAGACTGCAAAATCTGAAACAAAGGGAGTTAGATGTCAATGTATAGACTGAGGAATTCCACAAACTCAGTTTGAGGGCTAGGAAGCATGAGAATGAAGTGGAAAAGTTGGCCAGGTACATGAATGGCCTTAGACATAATATACAAGATGAGATAAGTATCCTCACACCAGACACTATCCATAAGTGTTTTCCGTTGGCCCTAAGGGCAGAGGAGAAGATCAAGAGGAGTGAACAAAATCAGAAACATAGGGGAGGCAAGAATTTCAGAGGTAGAGGAACCTTTGGAAGGGGGCAACAATCACCAAGAAATGAAGAGCAGGAAGGCCGAGAAGGTAGTGGAGACTCTCAAAGAGGAGCATTTAGAGGATCCTATAGAGGAAGGAGCAATTTTAGGGGTAGGTTTGGAATCTCAGAAAGAGGAAACACAATCTTCATTGGTAGGTGTTATCATTGCAATCAAGTTGGGCATACCATGAGTAAGTGCCTCAGAAAGGCCTCAAGTTCAGCAAGCTCTTACATGGGTGAAAGAAGGACTCAATTGGTGCAAGAGGAGGACACTCGGAGTGTGACTTCTTCAATCAGTAAGGCAGGGCCAGTGACAGATGGAGAAAACTTAATGATGAGAAGGACAATGCTCAAGATACCCCAAGCTCAATAGCCACCATAGAGGAAAAGTTTGTTTAGGACCACTTGCAAGTCACATGGGAAGATTTGTAAGGTGATTGTAGATTCAGTGTCCACTGAGAACATTGTCTCAATTGAAATAGTGGATAAACTTAAACTAAAAAGATCACATCATCTCACTCCTTACAAGGTATCATGGCTCAACCGGGGTCAACATGTCTTGGTTGATGAGCAAGCATGGGTGGACTTTGAAATTGGTGAGTATAAGGATAGATTATTATGTGACATATTGCCTATGGATGCTTGTCATTTGTTGTTAGGTCGTCCATGACAATATGATGTGAGAGCTAGTCATGATGGAGAAAAGAACAACTATCTTATCACCAAGAATGGGAAGAAGTACCAAATGGATCCACTACCTGATTCAAAGGAAGAAAAGAAAATAGGATCAAGTGTGATGCTGATGAGTGGTAAAGAGTTTCTCAAAGTGTTGAAGCAAGAAGGTCATCAAGGTCATGCTATAGTGTTGAAGCTTAGAGATGAAACTAAGGCAAATCCAATGAGTGAAGTGCCACAAGAGGTGAAAGGTCTACTCAAACAATATGCAAAAGTAATAGGAGATGATATGCCTGATTCTTTGCCTCCAATGAGAGATGTGAATCATCAAATAGACTTAATACCAGGGGCCAATCTACCCAACAAAGCTGCCTATAAAATAACACCTACTCAAAATGAAGAGATCGCCAAACAAGTGCAAGAACTCTTAGACAAAGGGTTTATCAAGAAGAGTTTGAGTCCATGTGTTGTTCCTACTGTGTTAGTGCCTAAAAAGGGAGGCAAATGGAGAATGTGCACTGACTCCAGAGCAATCAATAAGATTACTATAAGGTATCGGTTTCACATGCCAAGGATTGAGGACCTATTGGACAATCTAGGAGGTGCAAGCTACTTCACAAAGGTGGACTTGAAGTCCAGTTATCATCAGATCAAAATCAGACCTGGAGATGAATGGAGGAAAACCTTCAGAACCAATGCAGGCCTATATGAGTGGCTGGTGATGCCATTTGGCCTCACCAATGCACCTAGTACCTTCCAAAGGCTCATGAATGAAGTCTTAGTTGATTTTATTGGTAGATTTGTTATTGTGTATCTTGATGACATTTTGATCTTCAACAGGTCTAAGAAGGAACACCTCAATCATATGGAGATGGTCTTGAAGAAGTTGAAGGAGGCTCAACTCAAGATTAACTTGGAAAAATGTGAGTTTTTGAAAACAGAGCTTTTATACCTTGGTTTTGTTATTTCTCAAGGATATTTAAAGATGGATCCAAGTAAGGTAGAAGCAATACTTAATTGGCCTATCCCTAGGGGCATAAGTGATGTTAGAAGCTTTCATGGAATGACATCTTTTTATAGGAAGTTTGTGAGAAAATTCAGCCATGTTTGTGCTCCTATTCTCAACACCATTAAAGGAGGGATTAAGTGTCACTTTAAGTGGATAGAAGAAGCCAATAAGGGGTTTGAAATTATGAAAGCCAAGATAGAAGAGCTGCCAACCCTTAGATTGCCTGATTTCAATCAGTTGTTTACAGTAGAATGTGATGCTAGCCAAAGGGCAATAGGGGTAGTTTTAAGCTAAGAGGGTCATCCTATAGCTTTCTTCTCAGAGAATTTAAATGAAGCTAAGAAAAGGTACTCCACATATGACTTGGAGTTGTATGCAATGGTTCAAGCATTAAAAAATTGGCGACATTACTTGATGCTCAAATAATTTGTAGTCTTCACTGACAACCATACCCTTAGTTTCCTCAATGGGCAAGAGAAGTTGAACCAAAGACACCTAAAGTGGGTCGAATACCTACAATCCTATACATTCACTATCAAACACAAGAAAGGGACAACCAACGAGGTAGCTGATGCACTAAGTAGGAGAGTTATGACTATGCAGGAGATACAATTGCAAAGTGTGGGTTTGAGTGCTTGTTCTAATTTTTCTAACACATCACATGTCTCTTATTCAAAACACATGATACAGGAGGGTATGTTGTTCAAAGGTCATCTTCTTTGCATACCTCAATGTTCTATGAGGCAAAATATTATCCAAGAGAAGCATCAAGGAGGTCTAGGAGGTCATTTTGGTATTGATAAGACTTTGGAGTAGGTTGGTAGGTTTTATTATTGGCCCAAGTTGCAATTAGAAGTGAGAAGGTTTGTAGAGCAATGTACCATCTACCAAAGAGAAAAAGGAACATCAAGTAATTTAGGTCTATATCAACCCTTGGTCATACTTCAAAGGCCCTGGGAATGTTTGAGCATGGATTTTGTGTTAGGCTTGCCTAGGACCCCAAGGGGATTTGATAGTGTGTATGTGGTGGTAGATAGGTTCAGCAAAATGGCACATTTCATACCTTGCAAGAGCACCAATAAAATAGTTAGAATTTATGGTCTTCCAATCAGCATTGTTAGTGATAGAGATGTGAAGTTTTTGAACCACTTTTGGAGGACACTTTGGAGAAAGTTGGGCACTAAGTTATCATTTTCAGTTGCCTATCATCCTCAATTAGATGCTCAGATAGAGGTAGTCAGCCGGTCATTAGGTAACTTTCTAAGATGTCTTACAAAACAACATGGACAAATTTGGGATCTAGTACTTGGACAGGCAGAATATGCATATAATGACTCAGTAAACCATAGCACAGGTAAAAGTCCCTTTGAGATAGTGCATGGATTCCATCCTAGGGGCATATTGGAGCTCAGAGATCTCAGCTCAATGGCACCTAAGAGTGCACAAGGGGAAAAATTTGTAGAAGGTATATTGGATCAAGCTCCAAGACTCTCTACATCAGAGTGGTATCAGAGCAAGAACAAGTATTTGGATTGTGAAGCAATCTTATTTTTCACCATTTTTTATAGTTTTCACTTGATTTTATTGCTTGTATGGTCCAGTATGGACATGATTGTGTAAAAATCATTGCAGGGCATGAGGGTAGATTGAATTTATTTTGTATTAAGTTTGCTTTGCAGGGTTGATTGTCTATAGTTGCAAAGATTTCTTCCATTCTTTGGCAACTAGGTGTAAAACATTGCAAGTAAGGTTTAAGGACAAAATGGCTCTAACCTAAGCATTATTTGATGGCACCTATTGAAATCATTAAGAATGCTAGGGTAGGGTCTGTATATAGCTTTAGGATAGGATTTGTGGTTTTGCACTTAGTAAGGGTTTATGTTAATGAGACCTCCAAGATCTGAACTTCTTTAGCTTGCCTCCTAGGTATAGCCAATGATTTTGGATAATCAACTCCACTTCTTGAGGTTGCCACCTCAACCGCACACACATCACTCCAGGACTCCAAGCACTCCCGCAAGGATCCCAACACACAACCACTTCCAATGGGCTCTCAATGCATCTACCAGGTGTCTTTGAACTATTTTAAGGCTTTAGGATCACCAAACCCATTTCTTTGGCTTCCTAACCTTTCTAGGTCTCTACCGGGCTCAAATAGGCCTAATTGCATTAGCCCTCCCTTGACGGTTTTAGGGTCTTAGTTTTTATAATTACCAAATAACGCTAGAAATAAATCATGGATTCGAGTACCCTTTTGGTAGTTACATACAATACTAAAAAAGTGCATCTGGGTTATCCGTACAAGTGGGGTTTCCAATGTAGCACTATTTTGGAGGGTTTAGGCCTCACCGGGTGACTGGGCAAGATGGGTCTGAAACTCTTCACCAGTCAAAAATCTTGCTCCAAAAAATGTAGGATTGTTCAAGGGAACTTTGAGGGCTTTCCATTCATGTGTCACTTGGTCCTGCACCAATTCCCACGTGCTCTTTAAACACACTTTTCTTGTTGTCCTAACTCACCTACTCCCAACGGTGAGCCTAGGGCTTCATTGTATCTCCTCCTCAAAGTCTTGCAAAACCACAAATCCTATCCTAAAGCTATATACAGACCCTAACCTAGCATTCTTAATTATTTCAACAGGTTCCATCAAAGAATGTTTAGGTTAGAGCCATTTTGTCCTTAAACCCTTCTTGCAAGGGTTTTACACCTAGTTGCCAAAGAATGGAAGAAATATTTGCAACTATAGACAATCAACCCTGAAAAGCAAACTTAATGCAAAATAAATTCAATCTACACTCATGCCCTGCAATGATTTTTACACAATCATGTCCATACTGGATAGTACAAGCAATGAAATCAAGTCAAAACTGTCAAAAATGGTGAAAAACAAGATTGCTTCACAATCCAAAAACTTGTTCTTGCATTTCCAATCCTCCAACCTGTACAATGAAGTGAATTTTGGCTTTTATGTTATTAGATCAGTTGGTTTAACCAACATTTCCACACCATCTACCAAAATTGCAACTTTTGCAAGAAATTACAAAATGTTGCTCAACAACTTTTTACATCTTTTGACTCCAAGATGCAACTTTGCATTCTAATGCATTTCAAGACTCCCGAAGGTCCTCAAACACTCTAGAAGACATAAAAACAACACAATTGAACCCTATTACATGAATTCACTCATCTGGAGTACTTCTCCTGTGAACTACCTAAGCATCTCACTTCTCAGGCTGACAACATCTTGAACACAAATGACTCAAACCAAAACTTGGACAACTCAACCATGCCTCTACTGAGTCTCAAATGGTTGGTCCATTATTACATCACAAAGATAACACACAAAATTGAAAGAAAACAAAAATTTCATGCTTGGAGTGTTAGGTGCCTTGCACCATACTCCCCTGGGACAAAGAACTCAAGTCCCTTAAGTTAAAAGGTCTACAATCTCCACTCCATGTTGAAGTATATCTTCCTATGACATCCACATGGCATCTGAATCAAGTAACCCTTCCCACATGACAAGATAGTGCATGTAGACTCCTTTCCTTGTCTTCTTTGTAAATGATGTTCAATTCTCAATTCAATATGCAAGTTATATTCTAGTTTATCTTTACTTTTATCTAAGTATTATCTATTTTATATGATAAGTCTTATTATCTTCTTTTATGTTGCAGGTGAGAGGAGTATTTATTGATTTCAATATCCTTCTCACAAATGTCTATTTGGTATGTATATGCAAGTGGGGAGGATCAAGCAATGCCTTGACTGGTCATGTCTTTTAGACATGACCGATCAAGAAATTACTTGATCGCACCCTTTGACTCATTGTTACAATTACCAATCGGTGTATACCTTAATTAACAACCCAATATTAGTCGGTGTATACTTAAATTGCTACCTGATACCAATCGAGGTATACTTAACATGCTACCCGATACCAATCGGTGTATGCTTAAGTTGCCACCCGGTAACAATCGGTTAATCCCGATAACCATTGTTGT
The DNA here is from genome assembly GCF_030272615.1 of Cryptomeria japonica. Lineage (NCBI taxonomy): Eukaryota > Viridiplantae > Streptophyta > Pinopsida > Cupressales > Cupressaceae > Cryptomeria > Cryptomeria japonica. Next base: position 547,733,996 of record NC_081410.1, read on the forward strand.
TCATTGTTTAATATTCAACCGATATAAATCAGAATACATAGGTTAGCCCGATAATAATCACTGATCTCAGTTATAATGTAAACCGATTTAATCGGTATTCTATGCTATGATATGATTATCAATAGTTTAAGTATTGATCGAACTAAGTAGATTGAACATATACAAAGAAGAATGATCATCAAATGAAGGAACAATAGCTTGAAGTTTTTCCTTATAGTTTAACAATAGGATAAATGATTGAATGAGAGACTTCATTTATCTCCCATTCAATCATTTATCTTACTGAAGCTATAATGTATTAACACTCCCTCTTAGCTAGGTAAGATAAATGAAAAAACAATATATCAAGCATCACAATTCAAATGACGGTTAGTATTCTTTACACAATCTCTCTCATTTAGAAAATCATATCACCTAATCACATGATATGAAGTATCACCTAAACACATGATACAAATGTTCATCACGTCAATCTTGTGATGGCAGGATATCACCTAAGCATGTGATATCAGTATTGCCTAAGCATGCAATACTTAAGGATAAACATATAAGAATGATTAAATTTTCATCTTATCCAGGTTGTGCTATGTGCACTAACATCTTATACAAATGTTTTACCACAACACAATCATGGCACATCCATGGCATACTAGAGATCCAACATGATAACTGGTTTGGACATCATAAGATCGTCACCTTATAATGTCTACATACAAGTGTTCATTATCTTGAAAGATCGTCACCTCTTAGATATGAACCCAGGGGATAAAATCCAAAATGTCCTATCAAGACAAAGAAGTTCACATATTAAACATCTCATTGATATGTAAATACAAATTACAAAGCAAATTACCTTTCTATCATACCTAAACCTTTTCTGAAGTGATCAACCTTTACTCTGGAAAGAGGTTTGATCAAAATATCTGCAGTCTGATCTCCTGTACAAACATATTCCAATTGAATCACATTCTTGTCAACCATATCTCGCACATAGTGATATGGAATCTCAATATGCTTTGACATGTCGTGGAACACTGGATTTGCTGAAAGTTTTATGTAGCTCTGATTGTCACAATGTATAACAGTGGGTTTCACAGGCTCTCCAAACAACCCCACAAGCAACTTCCTAAGCCATACTGCCTCTCAGGCAGCCATAGAAGCTGCAATGTATTCGACCTCAGTGGAACTTTGAGCTACAGAAGACTGCTTTCTGCTAATCCAAGATATCATGGTTGAACCTAGACTGAAGCAATACCCTGAAATGTTTTTCCTGTCAGTCACACTTCCAGCCCAATCTGAATCTGTAAATCCATGTAGGTCTATATCAACTTTCTCATATTTGAGACCAAGGTTTAGGGTACCTTGTAAGTATCTCATAATGTGTTATACTGCAACTAGGTGTATGTCCTTAGGTTCACACATAAACGGACTTATAGCATTAACTGCATTACATATATCTAGCCTTGTATTTACCCGGTACATCAGGGACCCAATCATTTGTCTGTATTGAGTAGGGTCAGTGGGTTGTGACTCTGTTGTTGCTTCTTTAAGTTTATGTAAATTGGTTTCCATAGGAAAAGTCATGGGCCTACAGTTTAGCATTCTGAATCTCTTCAAAATGTCCAAGGTATACTTTCCTTGGTTTAGTATAATGTTATCATAATTCTGCCATACTTCCAATCCTAGAAGTAATGAAGGAGTCCCAAGTCCTTCATATCAAATTCTTTGGATAGATCTTTCTTGCATTGATCTATAAGGTGACCATCTCCTGTGATTAATAAGTCATCAACATATAAAATCAATATTAGCATATCACCTTTATTTATTTTGTAGTAGAGATTAGGATCTGCATCATTCTTAGAGAAGCCTAGTTTTCAGAGATAGGTGTCAATTCTTTCATACCAGGCCCTAAGAGCCTGTTTAAACCCATAGAGAGCTTTATTGAGTCTACACACATGAGACTCTGCATCATGAATTCCAAACTCTTCAGGTTGCTCTAGGTAGACTTCTTCTGAGATCTCACCATTTAGAAATGTTGTCTTAACATCCATCTAGTGTACCTTCCACCCCTTTGTTGTTGCAATGGCTAGTACATCTCTTACTGATGTATACCTGGCAACAGGTGCAAATGTTTCTTCATAATCTATTCCTTCCCTTTGTGAGAACCCTCTAGCTACAAATGTGGCCTTGTGTTTTTCAATACTGTAATTTGCAACATGTTTGATCTTGAAAAGCCATTTAGATGAAACAACAGATTTCTTAGTTGGCCTAGGAACAATCTCCCAAACATCATTCTTTATAATGGACTGACACTCTTAAGACATGGCATCCTTCCATACTTGATGTTCAAGTGCATCTGATGCATTGTTTGGTTCGGCTTTAGAGAGATCATTCATAAGGGCAACATAGCTAGTAAATTTATTAGGCCTTTTTCTTTCCCTGAAGGAGCAACAAACTTCTGAGCTTCTGCTACAATCTTGGTGGCCCATAGTGGTCTTTTCTTGAGGTTTTCTCTAGGTGGGTTTTGAGTTTCACCTATAGTTTCCTCTGGATTCTCCCTCTGAAGCTCAGGAATAAGATCTTCATTTATGCTAGGTGTAGGGATATAGACTTCAGGTTCTAGTGAGATTTGGGCTCCTTTGAAGGCTAAGTCTTCTTCAAAGATCACATCCCTACTTAGTTCAATATTCTTTTGACCAAGTATATAGATTCTGTAGGCCTTTGAGGTTTCACTATATCCTACAAGTATTCCCCTTTTTCCAGAAGGCTCTAATTTTAATCTTTTCTCCCTAGGTACATGAATATAGACAGGGCATCCAAATATCCTAAGGTGGCTGATATCTGGTTTTGATTTAGTAAAGACTTCCTCAGGGGTCTTATCTTCAAGATGGGAGTGAGGACATCTGTTTTGAATATATACAACAGTGACGATTGCTTCAGCCCAAAGATTGACATTTACATTCTGATCAAGAAACATAGCTTTGGTAGCTTCAACGATTGTCCTATTTTTCCTCTCAACTACCCCATTTTGTTGAGGATTATAAGGTATTGTTAACTCCCTCTTAATCCATGAATTTTACAAAAAATTTAAATAATTCTGATGTGTATTCCCCCCCATTATCAGTTCTTAGGGTTTTAATTTTATTTCCTGAGTAGTTCTCTGTTAGTGATTTGAATTCTTTAAACCTATTTAGGATCTCTTCAGATTCTTTACATTTCAGAAAGTAGATCCAAGTTTTCTTAGAGTAGTCATCAACAAATATTACATGATACAAAAATCCTCCTAAGGAAGGTATGGACATGGGTCCACATACATCAAAATGAACTAACTCTAAAATTTTACTTGTTTTCCTAGTACTATTTTGAAAAGCACCCTTATTATTTTTACCTAGGGCACATCCTTTGCATGCCCTTGAATGATATTGCTTTAACTTAGGTAGGCCTGTGACAAGGTTTCCCATTGATGATAAAGCTTTAAAATTTAGGTGGCCTAGTCTTATATGTCAGACTTCATTAGCATCTATAGTTTCATGGATTAGGACTAAGTTGGGCTCTGTGCACAGCTCATACAAGTAGCCTTGTCTTTGACCAATAGTTTTAGCTTTCTTGATGGATGAATTCTTTGGCCAAGCCAACACTCTGTTGTCCATGAAGGTCACTCTGTATCCATTATCCTCCAGTGTTGATATGTAGACTAGGTTTCTCTTGATGCCTAGGACATATAGTACTCCTTTAAGTTGTAAAGATACACCTGACTTTAGTTTGATGGTGCAGGTTCCAACTCCTCTGATTGGATGTGTGGAGTCATCTCCGATAGTTACTTCCTCATCATTCTCCTCTATCATGGAGTCTAGCACTTCTCTGAATCCTGTAATGTATCAAAATGAGCCACTGTTGATCACCCAGGAGTTAACTTTGTTTGATGCTTGGTTTGTGGGTGTTGAATAGAGTACATACTTCTCGGGGTCTTCTTCCCTTTTAAATTTTCCTGTTTTGGCAAATGTAGCTTGTTGTTTGGCTCTTTCTGGACATTTGGCAACATAGTGCTCAAATTTGTCACATCTGTAACATTGAATCTGTGAAAGGTCCTTCTTGAAGGTGTTCTTGCCATGACGACTTTTTCTCTTCCTAAATTGTTTCTGCTTGCTTTTCTTGTTTGAGTTTGTATTTAGAACTTGGAGATCTCCATCTATATTGTTTTGCTTGATCCCTTTCTTATTTTGCCTTGATTCTTCTTGGAGACAGTCAACCTTTAGCCTATCAATTTTTGGAAATTCATCCCTTGCACTGATGCCTTGGACAAATGTTTCCCATATACTAGGCAACCTCTCTAGAGCAATGAGTGTTAATTCTTTGCTTTGGATCTCATATCCAAGAGTTGCTAGTTCATCCCTTAGGGTTGATATTCACATGAAGTAGGCATTGACTGATTCTCCTTTGAACATGGCTATGTGATTTATTTCTCTTTTTAAAATCAAGGTTCTACTAGCATTGGATATCTCAAATGCATCTTCAAGTGCTTTGAACATGTTGTAGGTTGTTTCATGTTTCCTTATGATGGGCATAATATTATTTCTCACCCCATCAACTATGATTTTGATGGCCTTTTCATTTCTCTCTCTCCAAGTTGTTTTGTCAGGTTTGGTCTCAGGTTCTGCAATTTCAATTTTTACAAATGATTCGACTTTATTTTCTTTTAGAATCATCTGAATTCTGAACTTCCATGCTAAGAAGTCGTCACCTCCTTCGAGTCTATCTTCAAATCTGATAGCGCTAGCCATTAGAAGAATTGTGATGTTGAATATGTGCTTGTTTTGAATTTTCCACACAATTGAACATCCTCAAGTTCGATTTAACTATAGCTCTAATACCATGTAAATGATGTTCAATTCTCAATTCAATATGCAAGTTATATTCTAGTTTATCTTTAGTTTTATCTAAGTATTATCTATTTTATATGATAAGTCTGATTATCTTTTTTTTTATGTTGCAAGTGAGAGGAGTATTTATTGATTTCGATATCCTTCTCACAAATGCCAATTTGGTATGTATATAATAAGTGGGGTGGATCAAGCAATGCCTTTACCGATCAAGACATTACTTGATCGCACCCTTTGACTCATCGTTACAATTACCAATCAGTGTATACCTTAATTAACAACGTGATATTAATCGTTGTATACTTAACTTGCTACACAATACCAATCGAGGTATACTTAACATGCTACCCGATACCAATCGGTGTTTGCTTAATTAATCATCCGATACCAATCGGTGTATGCTTAAGTTGCCACCCGATAACAATCGGTTAATCCCGATAACCATTGTTGTTCATTGTTTAATATATCAACCGATATAAATCGGAATACATAGGTTAGCCCGATAATAATCGGTGATCTCAGTTATAATGTAAACTGATTTAATCGGTATTCTATGCTATGATATGATTATCAATAGTTTAAGCATTGATTGAACTAAGTAGATTGAACATATACAAAGAAGAATGATCATCAAATGAAGGAGCAATAGCTTGAAGTTATTCCTTATAGTTTAACGATAGGATAAATGATTGAATGAGAGACTTCATTTATCTCTCATTCAATCATTTATCTTACCGAAGCTATAATGTATTAACATTCTTTACTATCTTGGTATCTAAGATACTCTCCAACTTAACCAGTTGACTAGGTGGCGAATCCTTTACCCAATCTTCATGAGCTGGTGATGGCATGTCCATCTGATTTGTTGGTGACTCTCCCTTGTATGGATAGAGATCACATACATTGAAGATAGGAGATATACCCAAGGTGGGAGGAATTTCAACTTCATATGCATTCTACCCATACTTGTGCACCACCTTGAGAGGTCCAATTTTCTTCATAATGAGCTCGATAGGCTGCCCTTTTGGAAGTCTCTCCTTCCTTAGGTATGCTAACACTAAGTCTCCCATTTTAAATTGTACATTCCTATTGATCCTATTATGAAACCTATTGGAGGTTGAAATATGATGGGTTTTCTTTCATTTAAAGTTGATTTGAGATCCTTCCATGTTCTATGGTGAAAGATTGAATTATTTCTTTGAAAACTGTCAAAAACATGCCTAGGGTTAACTCATTTTGGTAAAAAAAAAACGTATCTTTTGTTTTAACCGTTGGATCTTTCTGAAAATGGGGAAAAGTTATGTATCAAACCCATCTAAAATCCTACTGGGGCGATTGGCTTCAAGAGCATTATTGCAAAAGTTATCCATGACTGTTCATCACAGTTTATAACCAGAAATTAGACAAGGTAATGGTTTGAATGTTTTAAAGAAGTGCATGATAAGGTAAGGCACAAAAATCCGAGCAGTATAAGGTTCAAGCTAATAAAACAAGGAGGAATGTACAATTTAAAGTGGGAGACTTAGTGTTAGCATACCTAAGGAAGGAGGGATTTCCAAAAGGGTGGTCTATCAAGCTCATGATGAAGAAAATTGGACCTCTCAAGGTGGTGCACAAGTATGGGCGGAATGCAGATGAAGTTGAACTTCCTCCCACCTTGGGTATATCTCCTATCTTCAATGTATGTGATTCAAGTTTTTGTGTTATCTTTGTGATGTAATAACGGACCAACCATTTGGGACTTAGTAGAGCCATGGTTGAGTTGTCCAAGTTTTGGTTTGAGTCATCTGTGTTCAGGATGCTGTCAGCCTGAGAAGTGAGATGCTTAGGTAGTTCATAGGAGAAGTACTCCAGATAAGTGAATTCATGTAATAGGGGTCAATTGTGTGGTGTTTAGGTCTTCTAGAGTGTTTGAGGACCTTCAGGAGTCTTGAAATGTATTAGAATACAAAGTTGCATCTTGGAGTCAAAAGATGTAAAAAGTTGCTGAGCAACATTTTGCAATTTCTTGCAAAAGTTGCATTTTTGGTTAAAGGCATTGAAAAGTTGGTTGAACCAACTGAACCAAGAGCATAAAATCCAAAATTCACTTCATTGTACGGGTTTAAGGATTGGAAATGCAAGAACAAGGTTTTGGATTGTGAAGCAATCTTGTTTTCACCATTTTTTATAGTTTTCACTTGATTTCATTGCTTGTACGGTCCACTACGGACATGATTGTGTAAAACTCATTGTAGGGCATGAGTGTAGATTGAATTTACTTTGCATTAAGTTTTCTTTGCAGGGTTGATTTTCCATAGTTGTAGAGATTTCATTGCTTGTACGGTCCACTACCTAAGAATTCTTTGATGGCACCTGTTGAAATCATTAAGAATTCTAGGTTAGGGCATGTATATAGATTTAGGATAGGATTTGTGGTTTTGTAGGTCCTTGAGGAGGAGAAACAATGAAGCCCTAGGCTCACCGCTGGGAGTAGGTGAGTTAGGACAGCAAGAAAAGTGTGTTTAAATAGCACATGAGGATTGGTGCAGGACCAAGTGACACATGAATGGAAATCCCTCAGAGTGCCTTGAAGAATCCTACATTGTTAGGAGAAGGAGTTTTGACTAGTGAAGGGTTTCAGACCCATCTTGCCAAGTCACCCGGTGAGGCCTAAACCCTCCAAAATAGTGTAACATTGGAAACCCCTCTTGTACGGATAACCCAGATGCACTTTTTCAGTATTGTCTGTAACTTCCAAAAAGGTACTCGAATCCATAATTTATTTCTAGCCTTGTTTGGGAATTTTACAAACTAAGACCCTAAAACCGCTAAGGGAGGGTTAATGCAATTAGGCCTATTTGAGCCCGGTAGAGACCTAGAAAGGTTAGGAAGTCAAAGTGAAGGGTTTGGTGATCCTAAAGCCTCAAAATACTTCAAAGACACCTGGTAGATGCATTGGGAGCCCATTGGAAGTGGTTGTGGGTTGAGATCTGTTGGTGTAAATAAATATTCATTATGGATATTATTACACTTTACTTAAGTTAACTTAGGATAATGCATTTCTTCGTAGTTTGGATTGGAGACACTTAGGGAAGTGTGCATATAGGGATAGACCTTGTAGGAGAAATTCCACCTTTTGTGGTCTTGTTTTGTTGTTACACTCCACATTCGGTGGGTCATTCACCTCTTGTGGAATATTATATTATTTCTCCTACCTACCCCTAGTATTTCTTACCTACCCTTGTTTCTCATTGAGCCACATGTCATGATTGTGTGCTCGTACATCCATTTGGCCTTGCCTATATAAGAAGGCCTATATTCATTGTATTGGTGAATCCAGTTGATCATTTTCATATTGATGAGAATACAGTTTGTTCTTGTCATTCTTTTGTCTCTATTTTAATACTTTTCATTGTGTCCTTGATCTTGGCAAAATCTCACATGGTACCAGAGCTATTGGGGCTTCATTGATTGGTTTTTGGAGACATCATGGAAGGCTTCTATTTTCGGATCTGAGGTACTACATTTTTTGGAGGCATCTTAGAGCGTTTTTGACCTCGCCGTTGTGTTCGGGAGGCTGTTTCCATAAAAATCGAGTATAAATTCGACCTATTTTGGCGAAAATCGATTTTTGGGTGTGGAGGAAATTTTATGCCCAATTCGGGCGGTACGGACTCTCGGAATTTTCAAATTCTCTCCGCTGTACCTATCCAATCCTCAATTCTGCAACTTCAAAGGCCTCGTTTGAGCTCATACGACCTCTTTTTCAAGTGCCGTTTTTTTTGGAAAGTGCATGTTTTTTCATCTACTTTCATAATCTATGATCAGATTTCAAAGATTTTAAGTAGAATTTGTACTTTCAGATATTGGTCTTATTTGGCCTATTTGGTACTTGTAAATTGCTTGGATCTTAGTTTAGATCTCTTGCATTATTAGTTTGAGTCTCTTTTGGCCTTATTGAGGCAGTTGTAAAATTGAAATCAAAAGTTCACTTTGCCATTTTTTGCAAGTGGCCCACTGTACATGCACTGAGTATAAAGTGTCAAAATCATCACTTTTGGGGGGGTTTTTGATTGAGTGAATTTGGGGGGTGTCTTGTGTGATTGTGTCTCTCTTTCCTTGTGCTCTTTCATTTTTGTTGCAATGAGTCCTCATAAATTTCCACGTTTAACTCCACATAATTATCCATCATAGAAAATTAAAGTATGGAGCAAATTAATGGAAAAAGGTCTCACGCATTACATAGATGGAACAATAGCAGCACCACCTGATCCTAAGGTTGATCCTAATGCTCAATTATAATGGCTCACTAAGAATTGCATGGCTCTTGGAACTTTGCGCAAGTATGTATCAAATGACCTCATCTTTCATATTGAAAAGTGTACTACAATCAAAGATGCTTGGGATATGTTTCATAAATTGTATGGTCAAGTTGATGAAATCAGATGTTATAAGATTGATAATGAGCTCACCAACTTGGATCCCAAGAGTTTAAATACAATCCAAGATTATGTCACCAAAGCAAATGAGCTAAGAGCAAAGCTTAAGGATTGTGGAATTGACAAAAAGGATGCTTAGTTGATATTCAACTTGTTGGACAAGCTTGCGCCAGAATATGCAACATTTGAGTCTAGCTTCCAAACCCATCGTTTGACAGTGGGGAGTTCCTATGTTATGCCTTCATTTGATGCTTTCACAGAAATGTTGATATTGGAACAATCTAAGTTGTTGAACATGGGGTTTTTCAAGTCTTCAAAGTCCAAGGCTTTGGTGGCTAATCAAGGGAATCAAGGAAGTCAAGGAAAAGATTCCAACAAGAAGAAGAAGCAATCTAAGTCACAACCATAGCAAGAAAAAGGATAATCATCCTCTCCATCACAAGGCGATTTTTCATCCTCTTCCAAGAAGGGGACACCGCCTAAGAAGGATAAGCCAACTTGTGCATATTGCAAGAAGTATGGTCATGATGAGCATCGATGCCACACAAAGCAAGTTGATGAGTTAACTAATCTTCTTCAGAAAAACAACATCAACTTGCCATCCGCCTACATAAAGAAGGATTCATCTCCTTCGTCTTCCTCACAGTCTAAGGGCAAAGGGCAAGCATTTGTGGCTACAACAAGTTCTTCACAACAGTGGATACTTGACTTAGGTGCCTCATATCACATGGGTTCTACAAAGGAGTAGTTTTCTTCATTGGAGCTATCTACGATACCTCACATTTACATAGGTGATAATACACAAGTAGAGGTTGAAGGGAAAGGTTCAGTTGACATGGATGATGGAACTTTTGAGAATGTTCTCTATGTTCCTAACTTGTCTACCAACCTTCTCTCTATCTACCAAATCACTCAATATGGGAATGGGAAAAAGGTTGAGTTTACACCAGATTCAGTTGTGGTAAAGGAACTTGATGATGATGCCTTGGTAGCAGTGGGACAAGTCAATGACAACTCAAGGCTTTATTCATTCTCCCACTTTGTGCCAAGTTCACCTTCTAGGGCCTTGCTTACTCATTCAAATTCAGAAAGTAAGCTATGGCATGAGTGGTTTGGTCACCTCAACTACCGCTATCTTCAGCAGCTCAACACTAAAGACATGGTCACAGGTCTACCTCGAATCAGTTTTTCAGAGGGTGTATGTTTAGGTTGTTCCATCGGCAAGCATCCCGAGGAAAAGTTTGATAAAGGGAAAACTTGGAGAGCTTTGGAAGTTCTTCAACTTGTTCACAGCGATGTAGCAGGTCCATTTCCAGCACCTTCATTTAGTAAGGCCACTATGTCCTCACCTTCATTGATGACTACTCCCGCTTCACTTGGGTCTACTTTCTTATTCATAACAGTGAAGTATTTGACAGATTTTAGGACTTCAAGACTCGTGTGGAGAAGCAATCCGGGAAAGTGGTGAAGATTCTTCGCACAGATAATGGAAGGGAATATGTGAACAAAAGACTTGAGGATTTTTGTACATTTTAGGGGATTGATCTTCAACATTTTGTCGCATACACTCCACAACAGAACAGAATTGCAGAACGCAAGAATAGAACTCTCAAAGAAATGGCTAGCTGTATGATACATGCACGTTCTCTTGATCCTACCTTTTGGGCAGAGGCTATCAGTTGTGCCACGCACATCCAGAATCGGGTTCCTCACAAAGCTTTGCAAGGTATTACTCCTTTTGAGGCTTGGGCTAGTAGGAAACCGATTGTGAGACATTTTAGAGTCTTTGGGTGTCTAGCATGGGCTCGCATACCTCTGCAGAAACGCAAGGCATTGGAACCTCATAGTCGGCCTTGCATATTTGTTGGATATCTTGAGGGTGTTAAGGCATATAGATTGATGGATCATGAGACACATGAGGTGTTCATTGACAGGAGTGTTCACTTTGAGGAAAGCTCTCCTAGCTTAGCCTCTCTACCTCCTCCACCTTCCTCCATTGTGGATAGTGATGTTAGTGATTCAGATGATGAGACTCTTTCAACTCCGACTCGCAGGGTTACACCTCCGTAGGGTCCACTTGCAATTGAGGAGCCTCGTTCTCCACCTCCACCTAGACCTCGTTGGGCTCGACAGACACTTGAGTCAGCGGGTTCTCTTGTTGGGGATCCTTCAGATACACAGAGGACTCAATCACAGCATCAGGATCTTCCACATGCATTCATTGCTACTGCTTCCGATCCACAAACATTTTGGGAAGCATCAGGGGTTCCTGAGTGGGACCAAACTATGGAGGAAGAGTATAGTTCCTTGATGAGGAACAACACATGGGATTTAGTCCATCTCCCTAAGGGGAGAAAGATGGTTCGATGTAAGTGGATCTTTCAGACCAAGTATGCAGTAGATGGTAGTGTGGATAAGTATAAGGCTCGGCTTGTTGCGAAAGGTTTATCTCGAGTTGCAGGTGTTGACTATACTGAGACCTTTGCGCCCGTAGCCAAGATGAACTTCATTCGCTTGACACTTGCTATTGATGCAGGTCATGGTTGGGTCGTACATCAGATGGATGTGAAGAGTGCTTTTCTTCATGGTGACCTTGATGAGGAGATTTATATGGAGCAGCCACAGGGTTTCATCCAGGATACTTCCTTGGTTTGCAGACTAAGGAAATCTCTCTATGGCCTTAAGCAAGCCCTCAGGGCTTGGTATGCCAAGATGGATTCCTTTCTTCTCTCAGCAGGGTTCACCAGGTGTCATTTTGATCCGAATGTCTATATTTTGCGACAAGATGACTCTCACTTGATACTTGTGCTCTATGTTGATGATTTGATCATTACAGGGAGTACGCATCCATCATTAGCAGGGTCAAATTTGCTTTGCATGACAGATTTGCTATGATTGACTTGGGTTTTTTGCACTACTTTCTCGGGATAGAGATTTCACAGTCACCTTCTGGGATTACACTATCATAACCCAAGTATGCTCTTGATCTACTTGCACGCTTTCATATGGCTGATTGTAAGCCTGCACCGACTCCCTTTCTTTCTGGAGTCAAGCTTGAGGCTCAGTGCTCTTCTCCACCAGTTGATGCCACTTTGTATCGTCAGCTTGTGGGTAGTCTCATCTACTTGACCCATACACACCCTGATATTTCATTTGCAGTTGGCATGGTTTCCTGCTTCATGCAGGAACCACATGAGCTTCATTGGAAAGCCGCCAAACGCATCCTTCATTACATCTAGGGTACACATCACTATGGGATTCACTATGCAACAATCACAGGACTTCGCTTGGTTGGCTACACAGACTCCGATTGGGCTGGAGATCTTGATGATCGTAAGTCTACTTCCGGTTACAGTTTTCACCTTGGTTTAGGCCCCATTTGTTGGCAGAGCAATAAGCAACATGCTATTGCTCTCTCTTCGACTGAGGTTGAGTATTGAGGTGCTGTTAACGCAACGACTAAGACCATTTGGCTCCAGCAGATTCTCACAGAGTTTGGGTTCACCACTCCACGACCGACAGTTCTACATTGCGACAATCAAAGTGCTATTGCAATCTCAAAGAACCCGATCCAACATCAGCGGACCAAACACATCGAGATCCATATGCACTATATCCGAGAGTTGATTCAAGAGCAGGTCATTGATTTGCAATATTGTCCTACAGCGGAGCAGGTTGCAGACATATTCACCAAACATTTCACCGAGAGTAAGTTCCAGTAGTTGCGAGCTCTCTTGGGGGTGCGGGATGTGTCATTAGGGGGGTTCAACTAACTTCTCTTTCCTCTCTTATGGGGGGGACTTTTTCCTCTTTGAGGTTTTGTCCTTCTTCTTTGAGAGTCTTTTGTACTTTCATCTCTTTTGGGGGGGAGTTTTTTCCCACTAGGTTTTCTCCTTTTCTCCGTTTGTGAGAGATTGCATTGCATGGTTTTGCTTGCATTTGCATATTGTACATGGGTACCTATCATGGCCTAGTAGTCGGGACCCATCTTGCATTGTTGACTTGAGTCTTCATTCCCCTAAGTTGCACTTAAGGGGGGGTGTTGGTGTAAATAAATATTCATTATGGATATTATTACACTTTACTTAAGTTAACTAAGGATAATGCATTTCTTCGTAGTTTGGATTTGAGACACTTAGGGAAGTGTGCACACAGGGATAGGGCTTGTAGGAGAAATTCCACCTTTTGTGGTCTTGTTTTATTGTTACACTCCACATTCGGTGCGTCATCCACCTCTTGTGGAATATTATATTATTTCTCCTACCTACCCCTAGTATTTCTTACCTACCCTTGTTTCTCATTGAGCCACGTGTCATGATTGTGTGCTCGTACATCCATTTGGCCTTGCCTATATAAGAAGGCCTATATCCATTGTATTGGTGAATCTAGTTGATCATTTTCATATTGATGAGAATACGGTTTGTTCTTGTCATTCTTTTGTCTCTATTTTAATACTTTTCATTGTGCCCTTGATCTTGGCAAAATCTCACAAGATCCTTGCGGGAGTGCTTGGAGCCCTGGAGTGGTGTGTGTGTGATTAAGGTGGCAACCTCAAGAGGTGGAGTTGATTGTCCAAAACCATTGGCTATACCTAGGAGGCAAGCCAAAGAGGTTCAGACCTTGGAGGTCTCATTAGCATAACCCCCTACTAAGTGCCATTGGATGAACTTGAGTAGTTGAAGGGTTGAGTAGGACAAGTCACTCAAGAAGGTGTATTGGATCAAGCTCCAAGACTCTCTGCATCAATACCTCTTTCAAGGAAGTGAATGTCCTCGTAGATGTCCATAGTGTCTTGATGGAACATTCTTACTTTGCTCAATTGGTCTTCATCCCAGGTGTCAAGAACGATTGCTTTCTTTCTCATTGCATACAATGCCTTGACTTCCTCTTGTGGTAGTGCTGATGTGAGAGTTGAGCATCTACGGGCCTCAAATCAAGGGGTCTCGCCATGTCCATGAGAAGTTGTCTATATTGTTGCAGTTGAGCCTTAACTTCTTTCTTGGACTTGTGCTCCTTTTCTATCCTTGTCTTAATAGTGTCAATTGCAGCGTCTAGGGTAGCTATCTCTCCCCACTTGGTTAGTTTACCAAGGTTCACCTGGGACATTTGGTACCTTGGGGAAGCTTGTTCTTCTCCTTTCGTGCCTTGTATTGGAGTAGCTATGCTAGCTATAACATCCCTAGAGTCACTTCTTGAGAGATGAAGGTTTCTTGCTCTCTTTATCCTTCTTGGTGACTTAGTGAGTGCTTCCTATAGAGTGATGCTTGGTAATACAACCTTCTTTTGGAAGCTAAAGTTAAGCCATTGTGGCATACTATCATCCTGTCGCTCACTTTTAGTGGTTATCTGAGCAGTTAACATGTGGGTTTGTGGAGGTTGTTCATGTTCCTCTTCCTCTTCTTGTTGTTCCTTATCAGCATCTTGGTGTTGTTCATGTAGCTATTGTTCAGACTCTATATGTTGTGGCGAAGGTTGGGGAATTTGTTGGGCAAGGTTTGCTTGCAACACTTGCTCAACATCATGTTGTTGTCGTTTAGCGAGCTCTTCTAACTTCTCGCCCACTTCTTGTTCAAAAGCCTCTTTATTTACCTCATCTCGTTCTTTTCCTTGGCTTCCTTCCAGTTGCTTGAGAAGTTGTTCCTAGTCTTGAGGAGTGAGGACTATATGCTCATCTTGACTATCAACCTCCATTGCCTCTACCTACACCTCATATACCTGCGTTTGGGTGGCCTCCACTATTTGATCTTTAGGCTCTCCAACAAGTGTTTGAGCGGGCTGCTCATCTTGAGGAATGGAAGGTACATGTTCTAACACTGCTTCTCCTAGATCTTGTGAAGAGGTAGCTTGCCTTTGCATGAGATTTTCTTTCTTTTTTATGAGCTACCATTTAAATAGGCTCATTATCTTCATCAGAATCCAACTCAATATTGTGGATTGTCACCCACTCATGAGTTGGTATAGTAGGTGTTGCAGGAACTTGAGAGGAAGGAGCGGGTTGTTCATCTTGTCCTTGTGATGTGCCTTCTCCTTGAACAATGTCAATGGTAGGTACAATAGGTGTGATGGATGCTTGGGGCACAACGAGTAACCTAGTGGTTATGCCATGCTCGACTGTTGTCTTTAGGAGTTGTGATTCTTTCATCTTGGCATCCAACTATTCCTTTAATTCTTCTTTCTCACTAGATGGCATAGGGTCTTCTTGATCCACAAGAGTGCTTTTCCTTGATTTAGATCTTGTTCTCCTTACATATTCCTTTGTGGCTTTTGATTGGGGGTTGTCGGTGGCCTTTCCTTTCTTCTTTTCTTTGGAGGTGTTGGGTCAGAGCTTGAGACTTAACCATTGTCGGCTTCTCTCAACAACTTTCTCAAAACGTCTTCAATTTTTACATTTTCTTTCTCCTACCATCTTATTGGTGAAACCTTTAGGAATATTGTCTTCAAGGTCGAATTCTCTCATTTGGGATGTTGTTAACGTGAAGAATCCTCTCTATCTAGCCTCAAAATTGTCCTACATAGTTGCCCAAAAGTCCTCCAATGCAAGTATGTGTCCTTCGTAAGATACCAACATCATTGCTTTTAGTTTGCCAAATGGATCATATCAGAGCCAAGCGTAGTCAAATTCTTCGAGGCATAGGTCTTGGAATTCCTGAATGGTTGTTTTAGCCGTATGCAAATTGTGGCATTTGTAGTACTCAAGGACAATCGGGAATGTTACTCTCGTCTTGTGCTTTAGGTTCATCAGGGATTGGACCCCTACGATCTGTCTCACATGCTCTAGAATAATAATCCTATTGTTGTAGTAATGGGGGAGAAGGAAGGGGTTGTTTGTGAATCTGCTCAAGTAGATGTAAGTAGAGCATTGGTTATGGATGAACCAAGTTCCCCATTCTTAGATTAATTTCATTGCCTCGGGGGATAGTCGGTATCCCACATCACCTATCAGTCGGCAGATAACCACATATATAAAGGCATCATTGATTCTCTTAAAATGGTTCGTAGCCTGTTGAATAGGCAATTGAGTATAGAACTCCCAAACTTTCTTGTCTCCTGACCTTTCTCCCAATCTACCATTAGTGTTTAATCCTGGACAAATTCCACTTCTGGCTACCACCTAGATCACATAAGAAGTCATGAAGAACTTCTTGGTTTGAAATACATTACATATCTACTCATGAAAATTGTCAAATACGATCTGTGCCCAATCAAAGTATTCCTTCCCTTTAAGGATGGTTTGGATGCAATGGTACATCCATAGGTGACATTGCCTACAATCTTCTTTGCCAAAGGCTTGGTTGAGCATGATGATGAGGTCAAACGGGCATCCTTGAAACCTGCTCTTAAGATATTATCTGTAGCTTTGAGGCCTGATTTTCTTGGTTCCTTGAGCCAAACTTCATTAATATTTTGCCTGTTATTTTCAACATTTTTGTTAAAAATTTAAATAGCTTCCTCTTTAGTTGTCTGCAAAACTTTATCATACTCTGGGATGCGGAAGGTCATGGCAAGCATTTCAGGTGACAGGTCTACTACCACATTTCCTTAGTGTCTACACATTTCCTAGTGTCTTTATTGTAATGTTGAGCAACTACCAATATTAATTATGGGGACTGGGCTGCTTGGGGGAAAATTGTTGCCTCAACAAGTCCTGTTCACTTGATACTCCAATATGTAGCATTAGGATCAGGGCTAGATACCTCCTTTCTGATTGCATATAGTTCAATATGTCTTATTTCAATGTCGGTGACCCATTGCACGTCATTCTCAAACTTTGAGACAAGTGTTTTGCCTTGATACTGATATTTCATGGTGATAGGGTTCTTTTCAAATCTAACTTCGTTCCTGGTCTTCTTCCTTGGGGTTGCTACTACTTCCACAAGAGCGTTTTGGCTACCAAAACAAAATGTATAATTAGTGCCTTAGAAATCTTCTTAAAAGCAGTGAACTCTCGAATCTCAGGGTTCCGAGTTCAAAAGAAACCTTTAGAAAAAGAAGCATGACTTCGGGATTCCAAGGTCATGAGAACCTCTTTACAATCTTTAAGTGTGACTTTGGGATCCTAAGATCCTGAGGCTCCAGAGTCACAAAAACTTTAAACCTAACTTACTTTGGGATTCCAAAACCCTGCAGTTCCGAAGTGAGAAGCACCAAAAACTTGCCATTCCAGGATCCCGCGATCACAAAAGGCAAAAGGGAGGTCACAATCGTTGAGGATTAGGCCTTAGAGTTTTGAAAACCCGAAATTTTGAAGGCCTAAATGGGACAACTCATAGGGCACTTCAGGATCTCGGGAACCCGAGGTTCTGAAGTGAGAAGAACAAGGGCACACCAAATGCACTCTGGAATCCCAAGAACCTGAAGTTTCAGAGTGAAGGAAATTTTGGAATCAACCAAGGACACCTTCGAGATCTCGAGAACTTGGGGTTCCGAAGGGAAGAGCAAAGAAAAAGAGAACACTCCAAGACTTGGGGTTCCAAAAGGAACATTCAAAACAAAGGTTGAGATCTCGGGAACCCGAGATACCGAAGAGATAAAGAACTGAAGAGAGGAGGGCCCCAATTGTCGAAAATCGACTTATTGGGAAAACAAACAAGAAACCCTAAGCTAGAAAAAATGTGAAAACATATGAAAACCAAAAACAAGGAGGAAAAAGGAAACGCAAGGAGAACACAAGGCAGAAGGAGAAAATACCTACTTTGACAAGGAGGAGAGGAAGACACAAAGTGCACGACGAGAACTAGCCAAATCCCCAGAAGGAAAGGAGCTCTGGAAATATTAGATGTGCAA
Source organism: Cryptomeria japonica (assembly GCF_030272615.1). Lineage (NCBI taxonomy): Eukaryota > Viridiplantae > Streptophyta > Pinopsida > Cupressales > Cupressaceae > Cryptomeria > Cryptomeria japonica. The sequence goes on from NC_081410.1 coordinate 547,752,081, forward strand.
CTGAGCAAAACAGTCCTAGGAAGGATATTTATACCCTCAACGATTGCACGAATTGAGACATGACCCGCCTCGGAGTTTCGGGACCCCAAAGTTCTAGAGTCACAAGACAAATGACTTCAAGACTTCGAAGTTCCAAAACTCTAAAGAGACAACAAAAAGGGGACAAGACAAAGAGAACATGAAAGTTTTGAAGTCCCGAGGCTTAGACAAGCCAACAAAAAGGGGGGGGAGGTTCAAAATCTTGAGAACCCGAGACTCCAAAGCCACCAATGAGAGAAAGCAAAACAACACAAAGGACTTCAAAGTTTTGAGACTCTACGGTCCACAACCGCACAAACAAAAGGGAACTTCTGAATTTCAAGATTCTGGAATCTCAAAGTTCCAAAAAGGAGAGGACGAAAACACTTTGGGGCTTCGGGAACCCGAAACTCCAAAGTGCAAAACAAAACACAAAAAGAAAAAGACAAAAGACGCACTTCGAGATCCTGGGATCTCGAGGTTCTGGAAAGCGCAAAAAAGGGAAGGCAAAAACACACTCTGAGGTTTCAGGAACCCGAAACTCCGAAGTAACAAAGGGGCAACAAGAACAAAAGGGAAAACAAAACTAAAAGGGGGGGACCCACATTTCTAGGCATGACATGGAGGGGGTGAGTATGTAGAGCATAACACCAATTTGGACTGCCATGCCCCTACCAAGATAAGGAAATCGCAACTTTGAATCTAGATCTTAGCCTTTAAAATTCATAACCTAAGCGGATGAAATAAAAGGGCAATAGTTCTATTGATGAGGTTGATAAGATTTAAACTAAGGAAATATCATTTGGCAACGATTCATAAGAATCTACAATTAACATTAAACTAAGGATTTCAAGCCAGCAATTAAGATGAAAGATGTCTCTTTCAAAGAGCAGAGACAATGAAGAGGTGTGACTCCCTCAAAATTGAAGATATAAGAGGGAAAACATATAATTTGAGGGCATCCAAGAAATTCATGGAAGAATAACATCATTCAAGTATTATTCAAGCATTTACTCATCAATCCATCAAGAAATATCAATCAGACCAAAAGCAATTAGCAATAAATCTAGCAAATACATCAAGCAATCAGTTTCGAATTTGAGAAGTGTCTTCCAAATCTTGGTGGAGGAGGACAAAAACCCGCCAAGGTGAACTAAGAGTTTTAAGGATGAAAACCCTTAAATGCTCTTGGCCAGTTAAAGACAAAACCCTTGATATCACCATTGTTGAATTAGGGACAAAAACCTCTAATTCAAAATATTTGTAAATATTTCCATAGAATTCAAGATAAGATTGATTTTGAGAATTATGCTATGACATATTGATCTCAACATCATAATAAATTCTTAATCTTTTACAAAGCTATTATCATTTTGAGTAAATTGTTCGAGCCATCCAAAAAGTGGACGTTACACTAACAGAATAACCAATAAGAGTAAATTGTTCGAGCCATTAACAGGGTGTCCTATTTAAGCAACTCTACAGGCGAAACTGGGAGATTTTAACTAAGGATTTCTATCTTACGAAAAACACCTTCAAAACAAATTTGCAGGCTTCCTTGGCAGCGTCATAGTTTGCAGGAGATCCAACAGCAATGCAAGCATCAAGTGACAAAATTTTATTTGTTGTCTATTATGGTTTGTTATCTTATTTGTTTGCTAGGCGGAGATATTATTGTCTAGGATTTAAGCTCTTACTATAAGAACTTAATTTAACTCTCTTGGGTCTCATTTGATAATTTGAAAATGTTAAATTGGGCAAAGTATGGATTAAATTGTGAGAATAAGTTTCCTAGCAGCATTCTAAGATGCTCCAATTTCCATTTGCAAAACTTACCACATTCCCATCAACCTAATAAGTTGAGAATTAATGACAATTAAAAATATAGCTTGTTCCATCTGAAGGATCTTCAAAGCTACAAGTGTGTGTTCTGTATTCATTTATTATATTACGAACATAGTATGTGATGAAGTTGGGTCCATAAAAATAATCTCTTAACATTTTAAATTCATTGCCACATTGTACAGAAAGGTTAAATGAGAAATACTGTAAGAATATGATAATTTGGAAGATAATAGAAATTCTTCTGGTTAAATAATCATATTTGCCATACGTATGTTAAGCAGATCACTTTGCATCATTGCAGACCATACATAAACTAGAAGTTTGTTCCGTCCAAGGATAATAACATCATTACCTCGATTCTCCCATCCTATATTGTATACTCTTAATTTCTGATATGCATTTCATGTAGATATTAGATTTCGGAAACCTTAATGAAATGTATATAAAATCTGCAATCTATTAACATTGTGGGGAAAAAACTTCAGTGCAGACTGTAATGCACCTTTAACATTTTCTAGAGCTTGAATGACCATTCTCTCAAATGAAGCATTCTTCTAATGGTTATTGTTTTGAATTAACAATAGGTAGACAATAACCAACGATGAGAACCTGGCCCTGAAATGAACATAAAGCGCCAGATGAAAAATAACATTTTCTGTCAGACCACACTTCGTATGAAGATGATGTACAACTATATTGTTGCACGAGTCAGAGAACTTTAAGCCAATTGTTGTTCAAGCTACAATGTTAATCATTGCATTTGGTTTCAGTACAGTTCCTGAGCTGCACTATGATAATGGTCATGTTATCGCAACCTTCCCCTAAAGATGTAGTTGGAGCAAGACATCTGTCAAGAACCTTCTCACACACTGCCGAGAGATTATTCTCCTGCAAATTGTTAAGAAAATTACTAATCAAAACATTGTAACATCATTTGTGACTGAATTCCCACCCACTGCTAATATTTAGTCACATGCAAACAACCTTTTTACAAACCATTCACACCACAAAATCTAACCAACATTTGAAATAGCTGACACAAATCGTTAGGATTAATAGTGCAGACAAAGCTTATGTTGCAAAGCACAGATAGGATCGAATGACTCTAGACCTAATTGGTAGAGAGCACACAGTTATTTAATCAATAATTGTAGGTCTGATTGGAAAAGGTATGACTATATTTTTGCACGAGTCAGATCTTTAAGCCAATTTCTGTTCCAGCTAGAATGTTAATAATTGCATTTGGTTTCAGTAAAATTCCTGAGCTACTATGATAATGGTCATGTTATCACAGCCCTTCTCTAAGGATATAGTTGGAGCAAGACATCTGTCAAGAACCTTCTCACACACTGCTGAGAGAAAATTCTCCTGCAAATTGCTAAGAAAATTACTAATCAAAACATTGTAACCAGTAACATTATTTGCAACTAAATTCCCACCCACTATGCTAATATTCAATCACATGTAAACAACTGTTTTACAAGCCATGCACAACACACAATCTAGCCGACATCTGAAATAGCTGACATGAATAGTTAGGGTTACTGATGCAGGCAAAGCTTATGTTGATAGAATGACTATATTTCTGATTGGAAGAGAGCACAATTATTTTATCATTAAACTTAATACTTTCTTAATTTTAATCACTCACTGATTTGATGTGTTCATGTATGAAGTCGACAGTTTGTTGACTAGACATGACATCCCTGGCAGAAAACAACACGAGAATTAGCATCGCGGCTGGGACAGTGCTTGCCAGTAAAAAAAGTGTGCCCACATTATCAGAGTACAAAAGAAAGAACCTTAAGAAATAAAGAAATATACGTGTTTACAGCCTAGTGCTTTGCAAATGAAGAAACAGAAAAGCACTTCCTCAAGTAATTGTACCCTTACAACCAAGGAATGTGTTATCTCTAGAATATAAGTCCTTAATGAAAATAATTAATAAATCAAATTTAAATGCTAGTGTCTTTTTTAAATTTGATTCATTCATTTCAAGGGTTGTTAGCTATAAGTATTTCTATGGATTATAGCATAGGTGTTGTTAACTATAAATTCTGTGTATTATATGGTTCGCTAATTTAGAAATACACATACATGTAATTCTTGGCTTCCCGGGCTTTAATGGTAAGTAAATGCTTCCAAAACTGAGATGAAACTAAGTTTCTTGCATGCTATTCAGGGTTTCATGGAGTTATGATGAACTTATATGACATACAAGGATGAAATTTTTGTGATAGATTCTAAGTACTTTATTTTATCTCTTACTGTCTTTTTCATTCGCTCACTAGGGTAAACTTAAAAATACAAGTTTTATCATATTGTGTTGTCCTAGAAGACCCTGGCATTTTTTTTTAAAATGCTCTCATATATTCATTTAGAATTAGATTTATCAAAGAAAAAACACATTGCTTTCTAATTCCAAAAAACTGCAGGTGAAGAAAAATAATGGTCCAGAAAACATGCCATACCAAATCCCATCACATGCCAGGACAACAAATTCATCATCTTCACAAAGTTCCACCTACAATATAAGGCAACACAAAATTAGCTCAAGGCTATCGTTTTTATGTAAGAGATTTTCAAAAGTGATTCAGAACTAATGCATTCAATTACACATCAAAGTGGATGTTCTGAAATATGATGTTTGTTCCAGGGCATACAGAAAACATACAACATTAATGTCTGGACAAGCAGTCAAAATTTGCTTTTCAGGAGGTAGGTTCTTATTCTGCTTCAATTCCATATCTCCTGAATCAATTGAACAAACAGACACAGAGGGGAAAATTAAATTCTTGCACCAATGATCATCAATAAAGACATCAAGAAATTATCATCACATGCTTCTTGATTAGAAATTGACAAGATGCATAAGTATTAAGTCGCCCCCCACTAAAACTTTAAAAGTTACGATTAAAGTATTAAGACAAGTGCACAAGCTTGATTTATACCAATTGCCCTTGCCAAATTCAAACTTCCATTCACACGCCCAGCATGTATGAAGCCTCCTGCTTGAAGAATCCTCTCCTTTTCATTCTCAAGGTCTGGCTTGTGATCCCTTGACAAATTATATGCCTGTAATTGGGACAAGGACTAAAGTACCTCAGCAGAAAATTTTTGGATGAGAAATAAATATCAGAAATGTACAACCATTGTTAAAAAATTAACTGTTAGACTTGGAACTCCCTTTATAAAGGCATAATCATTCCCAAGTTTCATTGAAGATAAGGACAATATATAAGAAATTCACCATTCAAAGTACCTGACCCTTTCTCGAAAGGACACAACGGGAATCCCCAGCATTTGCCACAATGAGTTTGTTGTTTTGTATAACTGCAACACATGCTGTGCTTCCAGAGGTTGGTCCAGAAAAATCTTCGTGGGATCCCTAATAACAAAAGCAACAGAAGGATTTAGTTTGAAAATAGGGATGTAATTTTCTGATAAAGAGCAAATCTGCACTCAAAACGGCTACAGACAATTAAAGATAAAGATAACCTTTACAGTTTACAGGAACAATGCCATTATTGAATTACTTACATATTCTAGAAATGAAAGGGAACCACGGGTAATTTATGACCAAGATCCATATACTCATACATCTTGAGTTATCTTGAACTTTATCCAGGAAATAAAGTAATTGATCAATTGCAAATAAAAGGAAATTTCACTAAAAAGGATTTGAAAAATCAAAACATGCAAAACCAATTCAAAAGAAAAATATTTAAATACAAGTACTAGATTTAGACCATCGTGACATTGCAACTTCACAGTAGACTGAAGACTAAACCCTACAGACATTGTCAAAAAATAATTTATTCACAATCAAAATCACCATATTCTGGTTTTGATGCTTGAACTCTTTGGTTAAAACTGATTAAATGGATTGAGTGAATGATCTGATCTGTTTTGTACTTTGTCTGATTTTCATATTTGCACCCCATCACAAGGCATTATTTGAAAGCTCCGTGTTATTTTAACATTAAGTTCATGTTCTATAGGGGCTCTAACCCATAAAATATCATCATTTTTATACAATACTATACATAACCAAAACAAGAACTCGATGGTCATTGTCACCACCTAGCTATACAAAAAAAAAACACAAAACACCCCACCACCCTGAAGCAAAAAGCCACAAGCCCACCTAACCCATGCAACAAAACAAGCTATTATGCATTGCCACCTACACCAGCTCACACCTAGACAAAAAGAAAAACAACAGGACAAAGCTCCTGCCAGTAGCTTCTGAGAAGCTCAGTCCAAAGCAATTGGATCTTTCCCTGGCATGTGACTTCCAGAAGCAAGGATATCCTCCCCTGCAAGCTTAGTTGCTACAGGACAGTCACCTTCCTCTGATTTCACATATTGTTTCAGTCTCCCTTGCACACCTGAACTGCACCCAGGCTCTAAGTACAGCCTCTTCAAAAACACCAAGCGTTAACTGGATAGATAAGGCAACAAGTTCAAAATTGCTGTAGACTCCCATTTGCCCGTTCTTGTAAATTACACGCAGCCCATCCATGCAATGTGCTAAGTATTTACAATTTGCTACCAAGTTTACTTTCTGCTCATAAGCCACTTGAATTCCTTGCACAGGGCCTGAATTTCTTCATCAAGGTTCCTTGCACAAGCCTCCTGAATTTCTTGCTGCATGTTCTCCTCCTCATCCAAGCTATCCACTACAGACACACATTCTGCCAGTGGAAGCACTATCTAAAAAATGCAATCGAGAACAACTGGGTCTGAAACCCATGCCTTGGTTTACCCTTGAAATCTGCTACAATGGTGGCAAGAGGCCTGAAGACCTCTGTGATTGCAATTCCATCTTAACTCTTTAAAAAAATTCAGCATGCCCAGATTAGAAAAGGCCAAAAAAACCTTTCATGCATCTATCTGGGATCACTCTGCCTTACAGAGAGTCTCTTCCCTTTCCTCATATTTCCCTTGGTTGTTCTTGGAAAAAACAATCATGAGTTGAGAGAACTGAACGACACCTCCAGCATCCTCTACAATAAACTACATTAGGGAGGGAAGATAGTACTTTCCTTGAGTAAAGATAAAACCATTCTAAACTTGAAACACAACATGCGGGAAGCTCTTAACACAAGGCACAGAAAATCTAATTGGTGAGAAATGATTAAGAAGGACATTCCAAACTAATGATGGGGAGTAATCCCTCCCATGCATTTGGGCTCCCACTAACCAAAGGAATGAAAGAACCTGGTCTATTACAGCATAGGCAAGAAGAACAGCACATGTATTACTTTCCCTAGAGCAGTTAATGGAAAAAAGCTCTTCAAATTTTTTGCATAGGCTACATGCCTCAGATAAGTCATTGATCAAATTTCCAATTCACTGAAGATCCCCTTGTTAATCCTAGAATGATAACCTTATAATCACCTTCTACAATCAATGTCTTACACTAAAGCCAGCTTAACTCTTTCAAGAGAGCCTTCAATTCTGTCTCGTTGATTTTGGTATGCAAAAAGAAAGGCCTACCACTAATAAACTGCCCCAATGTGTCCCTTATAATAATTCTTGTCCACACCAAACCAGGATTTCCCCTTAGCTCCATCAAAATTTTCTTTCAAGAACCCATTTGGGTGTTTCTCCAAAGAAATTGACAAGTCTACAAATATTTTTTCTGAACACTCATCAACAGGGGTTATTTGATTACTTCATTAAGCGCAAAGAAAAAATAATTTAAATAAAAACTATTTACTAACAAATTAGAATTAGACAGTAATGAAATTGTGAATTTGCCAGAGACAAAACACTAAATTCTAAAACAACTACAAGTTGTTGAAAAAATTATTTATTTACAATAAAAATCACAGTGTTCCACAAGGATGCATGCTACCCCACAAAATCCCCACATTTAGGGGGATGGAGATGTCTCCGGGACACACAGACTTGGAGGAGATGTAACCCAGCTATCCCATTACTGCCACCTGAGTTTCAAGGACATTTCTGGGACATCCCCTTGAAAAATAATTGAATGATATTAATTACGAATATACAATGTATATAAAGGAATTACAAGACGATGTTCTAAAAAGAACAAACCGTTAATCAAAGGAATTACAAGACGATGTTCTAAAAAGAACAAACCGTTAATCTAAAGCTTCAACATGAAGCTAAAAAGCTTAAAACGCTAAATAAAGCTAAAAAGCTAAAAAGCAAACAAAAAGAAAGTATGCATTCTTATAAAAGAAGCAATAGTTGCACTTAAAAGACTAAACAACTAACTAAATGACCATTAATAGAACAACTAAAAAGGTAACTGACTAAAAGAAATAATTATTCTAATACCCCTGTAGAGTCATTATGCAGTTCAGGAAGAAGAGGAGTCTTCTCTTTGGGGAAATGTCCATTATCAAGGATGTTAGCAAAACTCTTTGGCATACAACTCACCTGTCCAGCATTGGTTTCAGAAAAGACAAGACATATGGCTAATTTTCATCAGTTGGTTCTCCACCCAGCTCAGGAAGTTCAGGTACTTAAAGTAGAAGAGAGCTATGCTCATCAAATTTAGTTTGTTTTATTTTATAGAAATAAATTAAATCAATGTCTACAGATGACCAAAAGCAGATCAGTGGGACGAGAAGATGCATCAGTGAACAATAAAAAGTCCTAGGAAGAGAGAACCCTCAAAGCAAAATGATAAAAGTATGAAACAAAATAAAGCACTTTGCCACTAAAACTAGCAATACAAATAGCAATGAAGGGTGAACAAGAGCTCCAAAGCACATGTCAGTGAAGACTGGAAAGAGCTCATCGAATATCCTTGTCTCTGTAATGTAATCTAGGATGCATTTCTTTAAGAAAAATGCTGGCATCCAATACCTACTTAAACTAACCAGTCTAATCAAGTTCTGTCGTAAGTTCGAAGTGTTTTTATACATTCAAGAATGTCTATAGCATGATACATATTATTAGTTATGTCTAATGGACGTGTTACAGCTAGGTTCCTTCCTAAGTTTGAAGGGTTTTTATACATTCAAGAATCTCTAGCAGGATTACATATTATTAGTTTTGATGACATGCATATACAGTTTTTCTCTGATTTGTTTGTAAGTCACACAATTAAATAATACATTTTCCATCTCTTACTCATCTAAATCACAGAAGATATTGTTGGGTAAGGTCAAGCCATCACTGTAGACTTGTTTGCAGCTTGGGACAAAGCTCCTCATTATGTAAGGTGAAGTAACTTTTTGTACGCCAAGGCCCTTGTGCCAAACTCAAGCACAGATCTTGAAATCTTACTAATATTAATTAAGGATTTAGATCATTCTTTCCTTTGAATCATAGATTTTGGGCCATTCAGTCATACATGGAAAACTTCTCAAGCAATTGAAAGCTTTAAGAAAAGGAAAAACAACAAAAAGCCTTTGGGCACATTTATTATTTATTTCCTTGTGATTTATCTTCTGATTTCAAGTGTCTTTGTATTGTGTTGTTGTGTGTAGGTATCATGATGCAATCCAGAAAGAAACCATATAGATGTACATATATCAAGGTGTTAAGTATGTGTATGAATATCCTCTCAACAAATGTACATATCTTTCCAATTCTCATATATTAAATCGAGTTTAGGCACTTCATTAGTGCCCAAGAGAAATATAATTTATATTCATTAAGCTACTGCATTGGAAATATTTCAGAAAGCTTCGCATTTTACCCATGGTCGAGACATGTGCCACAAGTTTTTATTCTACAAATAGCTAAAATCACTTTTAATAAGAGTAATAGTGCATGTACCATGTACACTGATTTTCCCTAAGTACCCATTGTATGCATTCATAGACTAACCCGTGCATAACAAACAACTTATTCCATTGAACGCAAAATATTTGAAATGCATGGTACCAAAAATGTTTGATGCAGATTGACCACATAGACTATAAGATATGCAAGAATAATGCTACAAGATTATTGAAGGGAAGACAAGTACTTGCTCAGATGCCCAATCATCTTCATTTACATCAGATCTATTTGCTGAACTTCTTGGAGACCACATGATCCCATCCAACAAACCCGTGATTTTATTTTGCTTGTCTCCTAATATGGCTAACTCTCTCCACCCTCTTTCCCCACACATCATCTCATCCATCCTGTTGACATCATAAACTAAGAAATTATGATTCGTAAAAGACTAGATCCTACAAGGCCAATACAGTACATCTAGTATGGTTATCAAAAACAAAATAAATGCATTCAGAAAACAATTTTATAGAATTATAAAAAAATTGATAAAATTAAGAATAATCTTGAAGTGGAAGTCTCTGGAGAAAACAAACAGAAAAAAGAAGAAGACTAGAAATGCAGGATCAAGACTCAAAATATTCGATGGGTAAAAAGAATTCATCCCTATGCATCATAGTTCAAATAAAATTAGGAATAAAAGTTTAACAAAGCATGATTTTAATTTTTAAATAGAAAATATTTTTTTAGCAAGCTACGTCTAGAGTATAATAATGCTTTGTTTCAGTACAATAAGGCCAACGTCCTAGAATGCCATCGCTACATTGCGGTTTTCCTCCAAGTCTGCTTTAATAAACCAAACCAGTGAAAAGATTATCCAGTTTTCAATCCAAATTTATTTCACAAATTCATTTTATCAAGCATCATTTTCTATATAATTTCTTAATATACACAGAAGTTATATAAACAAACGTACTTTTTAAGGTATATTTCTTAACATTTGAAAGGAGAGTTTATCTTGAGGTGAAATGAACTTACTAATTCAGATAAATAATTATGCTCAAGCCTTACAGATCAACCTTGGCTGACTGGAAGCCTGATCATGGGGTGTCACAAATGTTATTGTGGAAACATATTTGAAGCTGTTAAAATATATGGTCTTAACAGAATTACAAATAGCAGGACCCATCTGATGACGAGATAGTTGTTGCTGGTTACAGATTTTCAACTCATTTAATCTACCAAGATGATATTTGCATTTCTTAAAGTTAAAAGATATCAAAATAATATGGCTGCTTCATTTTAAAAGGGGTGACTAGCTTTCCCTACGAAGTATATTTTCCCTTCATGCCATGGATAAAATTCAAGAAAGAGCTGGTTTCAATTGTTATGCATTTTCAGGATATCCAAGAATCATGAGAAATCAAACTTTGGAACCTTCATAGGTCTTGTCACATGGAAATCAATAGGAAGAGAAGGATTTGGCAGATCATCCATCAACTCTCCCCCATACTTATCATTTGGCATGGTAGCACTTATTGCATGTCATAGATGATGTCACGCTCACCCAACTTTAGTACCATTGGCATTAACAATGTGCATACAAGAACTAAATCCTGTCATTCAAGGTGCCAGATCCATGGCTCAACCTTTTGAGAATGTAAAGAGACAAGTATTGTTGTGAAAAGCTGTTTATAAGCAGCAGATTTGTAAGTGTAGTTGAACCCAGACAGTTGAATTATGATTCATAGGGGGGGTCAATTTAAACTTTAATTCAATCCTATGTTATTTATGCCACTCCTATAAGGATGAACCTGCAGCAGAAGGTCAGTTATTGATAATAAGAAAACACAAATAACGTAACTGATACTAACCCAATTCAGTTCCATCCACTTCCTACGACTCCTCACAATTGATACCAAAACATGAAATATTTTAGCATTGTTTAGCCTTCGTCCTTATTCATAGCTCACGATATAATTTTTTAAATCAGGAGCTTCAGGATTCACCAAATTGAAAGTTTTGGTTTCTAACATATTTGATGTGCTGAGTACAGAAGTTCCCAATACAAAAATGAATGAGATAAGCCTGAACAAATATATATCTTTTGGTTTGGCAAACAACCTTGTATAACATCAAGGACATAGGAGCTTGGTTGGATTGAAACTTCATAATAGAGGAGCATATGTCAAACTTCCAAGAGCCAACAATACACAATTTGGGCTCTAAGCTGGCTTAGGTTTTAACATAGGTCCCAATCACCACACCACAGTCTGACCGACAATTATAAGAAATTAACAATGAAATTCAATTTATAGACTCTTCACTGCACAAAAATTGAAATTGGATGATCAAACCATCATAAAAAAAGATAAACGAGAAAAGCTATCTCATAAAAAAAGATAAACGAGAAAAGCTATCTCAGATTCTAATCTACAAAAACTTGTGTCATCAATTCATAATTTCATTGTAAAAAGATGAAAAGTAAAGGACCTGAAAAATGCTGCTTGAAGGCTTTCACATATATCACCCTTTTTATGATTTTCAGCTTTCACAACTTGATGTAGAAACTTGGCACAAAACTTAGACACAACTTTACCTGTACAATAACTCATGTCAGAAAAGAAGCCCTGTGAGGATACCATAATAAAAAAGTAGAATCTGCACAAACAAATTTTGATATATAGAAGCAAAAAAATCATCTTAGAAGAAGAGTAAGAAATTCTTGTGTATGATATTATTCAAAAAAGTTTTTCTTGAAACAATAAATTACTTGATTTAAAAAAAAATGTGGAAATTATTAATGTCATCATAAGAAAGACCTAAAAAACTCTGAATGTTAAGGACAACACACTGAGGAAAATAATCTGAGCATTGTGCAAAAAAAACCACATCTATGTATAAGATTTCAAAAATAAAAATTGTTAAGGGCATAAAACTTTAAATTTTCATTGGTAGCAATCAACATCTTATTGAAAAATATAGTGTTCCTAAACATGGTAATTTTCTATGTGATGTGAATGAGATATTTTTCTGTTAAGCATGTATTTCATCACATGATGTAATTTATACAAATGATAGTAAGTAGTGGTATCAAGTAGTTAATTAATTCATGAAGTTCACTTGCAAATTTGCAATGTTGCTATGTAGATGTGGCTTGTGAAAAAAGCTACTAGTAGGTTCACTGAATCTATCAATGTAGTTATGTAGGTAGGTTGTGAAAGAAGCTACTGCATTTGATATAGACAAAGATTAATTCTCCCTAGTTAAGAATCCATTTTCATATCAACACAATCTTACGTCTCTATAACATCTCATAGGGAGAGAGTTTTTCCTCTCACGAGACATACAAGGTTGAGTGCAATCCAATTTTAGTATGTACATGTGAGCACATATATATTCAATTTGTGTAGCTGTGGCTATTTTCCTACAGTCACAATAGCTGAGGAAAAAGGACTTGTATTGATGAGGAGCTATAACATTTCAATGAGTGTCAGATTCAGACTAATCTTTTTTTGAAAAGTGGACTAAGGACAATTTCCAAAGAGCATGCGTTCATTAACTTTGAAGGAATAAAGTAGATGTTAAGGAAATATTCTTTTGTGAAGAAATGTTAAGGAAAAGATTGTTAAGAGTAGTCACAAATATGAGGCAAAAGAGGCCCTTCGTCTCAAAAATTATCCTTTATAAGATAGTCTCAATTGATAATATTGATTACAAATACAGTCTGACATCCATACATTGCATCAGATCATATATCTATTACTGCAGGTTAATATCCTACAGAGGACATCAATATATACGCAGTCCAAGTTTATACATAACAAATTGAAGACATCTGCAAACAAATATTGTTCTTCAGATTTAATCTAGCAAATATAGTTACAAAAGTGGTTTGCGTGAGAAGATACTCTCTCCCTTATAGATAAGGGTACAGCTTTACCCTCTCTATGCAAACAATCCATTGTAATATCAATACAAACTTAATGTGTTTATCAAATATCTTACGGGAAGTGTATCTTCTCTCAGCTAGTGTTTGTAGGTAGAAGTGCGAGTAATGGAAACTTTGGTGTATAGGTAGCCGATATATTTATTCGATTGGTGCAGTTGTGTGTATTAGTCTACAAACATGCTATTAAAAAGGCAGCTTGCTATCTATGTATGCTTAACATTTTTAAGAATGCATAATTTGGGTTATAATCATAAACTTCAAAAATATTCAGAAGATATTAGTTCACCAAAACAGGGCCAAGGTTCTAATATGTCCAAAATTATCCATGAATATTGAATCCAATATACTCTAAGACTTCTCTTCAAATAAATATTATCATTGCATTCACTAACAATACACACCAAAAACCAAAAATGGACCCAAGATGGATAAAAGTTGAGTCATAAACTTCCAATAGAAGGGTTAGATGCAAGATAGCTTCCACAATATTGTTAAAAGGGCAAAATGTAAAAATGGGCTGGATTAAACTCAACTATGACAGAAATCATATTGTTAATCTAAAATCATCCAGATCAATGTTGATAATCGAAAACTTAAATCCAGTAGGTATTTCACACCAGAAGACAAGGTCATACAGTTACTATCTGCTACACCCTCTTATACACCTGCAGAAAATTCAAATTGAAAATGTAAAATTTAAGTTTTCTGGGATGAACTAGTATGATTCTGATTTGAGCTGACCTGATTTGTCCCATTAGGAATGACATGCACTGAAAATAACACCATGCTTTCGTACAAATAGCTTTAGGAATTAGTTGTTCTTTCCCTCATTCATCCAACAAGTGACAGCAAGAGTAGGAACAGATTAAACAATAGACTTTGATGAGGCAAAAACAAGCAGCAAACAGCATTCAAGAATGGCAGGTGCCAGTGTAGAATGGGTTTCAAGAAAAGGCTGAGATATGTGAATATTCAACCCTTTAGAGCCCGGTACACATTTAAAGGGGCTCAACCACATGAAAATTATGCCTTGGCTAAGTCAGTTTAGGCAAGACCCTTGGGGATTTCTGCATACAAACAAAAAAAGTGGTGAAAAGTCTTAGTTTTTTCTGTCCAACAGTCATAAGAGTGGCATGTATTGAACTAGGTGCACATTTGGAGTGGATTTGCCACATGAAATTTCTGCAAAGTTTATAAGCAGCTAAAGTGAGTTTGATTCATGCTAATGAATGACTCAACCATCCATAATGTCATTTGAAAACTTGGCATAGTAGCACAAAACTCTGCCTACATTTTTTGGGTGAACATTTCTAATGGTTTGGCTGCCTAAAATCTACACCTCAGTTGACTTGGGCACACTTTTGTGATGGTACCCATCTAAGAACTCTGCTTGGGTTTAAGCTAAGTTGCCGGTATGGGTATGAGAACCGGGTACATGGGTATGGCAAATTTTTTTTGCCCTTGGGTACGTCTGTATATATATATATATATATTGAGTGAGTGAGTGAGAGGAGAGAGAGAGAGAGAGAGAGAGAGAGAGAGCAGAATGATCTTTGTATAGGGCAAAATGATGCTTTTAGGGGCATTTTAGGGTTTTTGGATGCAAAAAAAAGGGGCTAGTTAGGGTTTTAGTCAAACAAAAAAAGAAGTTATTTTAATGTCATTTGGGCTTTTTTTAAGTTGCTGGGAATTTTTTTATGCAGGGACTCACATTCCCTGTGGGTTCGCCCCGGTTATGCCTAGGTGTGCCCAAGGTACAACCCAAGCGCCCCAGGTACACCCAAGTGCACGGGCACGTACCCACGGCATACCCAAGATGCCTAGGTTGTACCCTAGGTGAACTCATACCCAAGCAAACCCAATGCGGATGCGCCGGCCCAAAGACACGAACCCAGTAAAATGGGGTTTAAGTGATGGATGATTCCACCTTTAGCCTTAAGTAAACTAAAACTTGGCCTTTGGCTTCAGTAAAACAAATTTCTACTTGGATATGAAAGTGGCTCAGGTGGTGCAAATTGCTGCCTAGCATGAAAATGGTGTTATATATGTAACTTGGGCACTTTTGTGAGGGTTGAGCCATCAGAAAGTTCTGCCCAATAGCATGCTAGTGGTTAATATATCTCATAAGTGCACCTGGACAGTGAAAGGTGATTCAAGTGGCAGATCAGAAATGAATAAGTGCCTCGCAAGTATTTTAAGTGAAAAATATTCTCTTGACAAGTGCTTGACCTAGTTCCAACAGATTCCCCACCTTTTGCAGCAGCAAAAGGCCTATTGTTGTTGCATATACCAGCATTTCTCATGATTGGACGATGATAGTTTGCAAATCTTTAGTATATCCCTGTTACCATGTATCCCTGTTACCATGAACATATGAGCAGATTGACAAACTGAAAAGAAAAATTAGCAGGGTAGTTGGTGGTTAGGGTTTCAGTGTGACATGGTCAGCAAGCTTTCTTTTACCTTTGCCACCAATTGGAATATTGTTTCTGTAGTGTTTTGAGGTTGTTTTCATCAAAGCACTTGCAAGGGTTTCATTCTTGCTGCTCTGCAATCAAAACTCTAGTGCTTTAATGCAAGTTTCAGCCATTTAAAGGAAGATCAGAAGGTCATTCCAGCCATCTAGAGTTTGTGTTTCAGAACAGAATTTTGGGTTTGTCCATGCATTGCAAATGTTTTTTAAAATCCTAGGAAGAATTTCGTCATTTACAGATGGACCACCAAAAGGTTGGATCTAAGACACCAAAACAGATTCATGGAATTGTCTGCAGATTCTTGGCGGTTAGGGCTTCAATGTTCATCAATAGATTCACAAGTTTCAAAACAAAGAGTTGAATAGGGATGCTCATGTGCAAATTGCTATTTTTAGCAGTGTTCCACAGAAACGTGTTTTCCCCCCTTTTGTGCTGCGTTTCGGAGATAGGGACGTTTCCGTGACGGGGAAACGGGGACGTGACGTCTCCCGTCATCCCGCCACCACCACCACCACCGGTGCTCCGCCGGAGACGGGGAAACGTCTCCGCGTCTCCCAAGGAGACGTGGAGACGTCTCCACCCCTCCTTGGGAGACGCCTAGGCATTTCTCAAGGGGCGGGGTGAAGTCTCCCATCGCCCCACATCAAATACAAAAATTAAAAATTGAAATTTAAAAAAAAGTTCAATTTTTGGGGGTTGGGGGGTAACCCTAATTTGATGTGGGCCCCACCCCTTCCCCCAAAACAACACAAAACCATCATATTTGATGATTTCACTCACATTTTGAAAGACTGGTTTTTTTTCCAGCAAGCTGAAGAGGAGGAAAAACTTGTAGAAGTCTGATTGAAGGAGTGAAAAAAGTGATTGCAAGTGTGATAGGAGTGAGAAGGAGCAAGAAGAAGAGGAGGAAGAGGATTCCATTGCATTTTGGAAAGATTTTTCAAGCACAAGATAGGGTTTTTCTTGTTTTTTTTTGTTTTTTTTCTGATTTTCATTTTTCAATTCTTTGTTTGTTTAAAAATTAACTTTAAACTTGTTTTTTTTTCGTATTCATCTCAAAATCAGATTTGATGTTGAATCTTGAGGCGATTCATTCATCATTTTGCCCTCAAGATTCAACATCAAATTTTTTTTATTTTTTTTATTTTTTTAAATAATATAAAATTATAAATTGTAAATTTTGTTTTCAAAATTGAAATTTCAAATTTGTATTTCAATTTGTTGAACTAGGCTGATTTTATTTTTATTTTTATTTTGTAAAATGCAGTGTCACTTTCACAATGAGCTCCCAAGACATGAGTGAGGATGAGATGGAAATCCATTCTCATAGTGAAATTGATTCAGAATTTGAACTTGAGGATGAGGTGGGTGACCATGGGGCTGATCCTGGAGCCCAATCTAGTTCCATGGCGAGTGCACCAGCTAGTACAGGTTGCCCTTCAGAGTTGTTGGCACAATATGCTAGGGGTGCTTGTGATCCTAAGTCTCCTCTCAAACAATTTGCTTCAAGAGTACAAGACACATCACATTCAGGTGTGGGAACAAGGAAGTGGAAGTGCAACATTTGTGGGGTTGAATGGTTTGGTAGCATCACTAGAGTGAATGCACACTTTCTTTTTTGGACAGCAAAAGGTGTGGATCATTGTAATTTTTTAAGGAAGCTAAAAATATACAGTACAAAATTGAATTAGAAGCTTGCGTTCTAGATGACACAAATATTCCAGTGCCTACTACTTTGTTTGCTAGGGCAGCCCTTCAGCACACCCAACATGCGCCACATACTTCTCATGCTTCACAGACGAGAGGAATGATGTTCGGATCTCCATCAACTTCCACTTCTAGTGCCATGCCCCAATCACGAGAGGCTAGGGGGACAAGGAAACGCAAGTTGCAGACATCGCAGAGTAACCCCATAGCTGATATGTTTAATGTGCAACTGAAAGATGAGATAGATGAATCCATTGGCAAGTTCTTCTTTTCCAATGGCATCCCATTTCATGTTACACGGTCTCCTTATTATAGGGAGATGAAGGCTATGGTGGCGAAGGGAGGAACATCATATGTGCCACTAGGTGAGACGAAAACAAGGACCTCGATCTTGGATAAGTGCTATTCCAAGATCAATATTTTGATGGAGAAGATGAAGGCATGTTGGGTGGCATCTGGGTGCAGCATAGTTATGGATGGGTGGACAGACATTAGCCATCGTCCACTCGTCATCATGGTCACATGTGCAGAGGGCCCATACTTCCTTAGAGCAGTTGATTGTACAAGGCATCGCAAAGATGCTGATTTTCAGTTTCAGGTCCTCAAGGGGCTATTGAGGAGGTTGGGCCACAAAATGTGGTCCAAGTAGTGACAAATGCAGCCCATGTGTGTAGGGCAGCAGGGAGACTCATTGAGGCAGCCTATAGACATATTTGGTGGACCCCATGTTGTGTGCATGCCATGAACAATGCACTCAGGGACATGGGGAAGATTGATTGGATTAGAGGAGTGGTCACCAATGCGAGAAACGTGCAGATGTTTATCTGCAACCACCACACTTCACATGCACTCTTCAGGACCTTCGCGAAGGAGTTCTTGAAACCAATTGAGACCAGATATGCATCTTATTTCATTCTCTTGGAGAGAATGACTGAGTTGCAAGAGGCATTGCAACTCATGGTTATGACTAATGAGTGGAATAGGTGGGCCGAGGTCAAGACAGAACAGGGGAAAAGGGTGAAGGAGATAGTGAAGAGTGATGTGTTTTGGATTGATGCGAAATACATTGTCTCCATCATTTCTCCAGTATTCCTCCAGGTCATCAGATATGGGGATGGGGATGCACCTAACCTTGGAGAGGTGTATGAGTGCATTAACTCTATGCTTGACCAGATGAGGTTTGTTGTGGGAGTGAAGGACCCCTCTCTAGCATTCTACAATGAGCACATCCGACCAATCATTTAGTGTAGATGGGACAAGTTGAACACTCCTTTGCATATGGCTGCCTTTGCCTCGAATCCTAAGTGGTACAAGGCTAGACTAGGTAGAGTGACACCGATTCAGGATGATGAGGTGAAGGCGGGTTTCTTTAGGTGGATAGAGAAGATGTATGATTCTAGTGATGCCGGCATAATTCGCACTGAGTGGGAAAGATTTGCCACTCTTAGAGGCTATTCAGATGTGGCAAAGATGGATATAGAAACTATGGCACAGGAGGACCCACTTTTGTGGTGGAATTGTCATGGTCCGAAATCTTTGACCTCCACTCTAGCTATCCGTCCGCTGAGAACCTATTTTTAGGTCTCTTTCATTACTTTCTATTTTATTAGTTGTTCTGATCTGATTTGCTCTAAGTTTCTTTATTTCCAACTTTTCAGCAACCTTTGAGTGTTTTCTTTAAAGCTCACTTTTTGCAATAAAATAAGATCATATTAAGTTCCAGAAATTAGGTTACTTATAAATAAATGCTTTGAGCACATTAGCTTTAGAATACGATGGTGAAAGCTACTCTTATCTTGCTGAAGTTATTGTTGAACTCGTGTTTATAATTTCATCAATCAATGTGATTGTAGATTGTAGCATCAAGCTTTGTATCGGCAATATCATTTACTTAGGTTGTGTATTTGTGTCACCTATGTGTTCTTATTCCTTCAATTCTTGTTTGCACCGAACAATTGGTCTCTGTTTTAGCCATTTGGAAAGTGTTTATTGTGTTGTGTTTAGATTAATTATTTCATCCTTCAATATTTAAAAATCTTGTTTGCAAGACATGATTATTAACAGTGTTGTGCATGTATCTGCGGCAAAAACATGGGCAGATAGTTATTTCTATTATGCAAACCACCCTCAATGAATATTGTAAAGTTTGCATATCTGTATATATTGTTCTCTATTTTTTAGTCTAGGGTCAGTTTAGCTTAAGTTTAGGTTCAGGTTTCAAGGAGCTTCCCCTTTGAATTTCAAGAGAGGTTAATCCTCATGTGCTATTCCATTTTGTGTTGTCTCAAAAGAGATGAACTCAAATGCTGACAATTTTTTAGCAGCACTAATAGGGAATAACTTAATAAGATACAACAAGCAGATCTTGCAACAGAAGAACCACTTTAAACAATGGGCGACAAAATCCACTAGCAACAACAATGGTCTGCCTCAGCTTCTATTGCCTTGGAGAGCTAGCATTGGTCCTTTGGCTCATGCAGAGCATAATGACTTTCCACATGGTTCAAGGAAATAATTTCCAAAGTTCCAGTGTGTTGACAACACACAGCATTCCAATGAACATGTTGTCACATTCACCATAACTTGCAGCATTCGAAGAGTTGCACGTTACGATGTAACAGTGCAACTTTTTGTTGAGATGAGCAGTGGAATGATTCTACAATCTTGCTACAGGTTCAATCACCAATTTGGAGATCATGCATGAAAATTTCTTATCACATTCAAGTCAATTGAAGACAGACAAATTCTTTTTGCAAAACTCTCAACGAAAGAACGAAAATAATGAGCGCATAAGGAAATTTGTTTTACAATTCAGCCACCTTGTTAACAAAATGAATGCAACTCTGGAGCCATCTCTAGAAACCCTTCTGAGATGTTTTGTATATGCACTTACATCAAAGATGACATTCATGATCAAATCCAATCAGATCAATTAACTTGAAGAAGCTTAGAAGTGAGCAGTTAAGCTCGAGGGTGAAATGATTACTACCAATGAACTCTAGAATCTAAACTCCATAAAGGCCATGAGTACAAATTCTGGTGATCCTTTCTTGCATGGAGTGGTGAGTGACATGACAAACATGAAGAGACAGCTTCAACAAAATGTTATTGTTCAACAATACCGAGGACTGCAAGGCTTGCTTTGAAGGTACCTCTTGATGACAACTTGAATAACTTTAGCTATTTCCACAAGACAAGATTATGACATTTTAAATTGTCTAATAATGCTCTGTGTAATTTTACCATCAAAGATTTTCAGGTAATCTTCAAAATAAGCCTTATGGTGTCTCTATGATGGGATATTTTCAATACGGACCAACTCAGCTGAAAAAGTAGATATATTTAATGAAATCACGTGTTCATGAAGTCAATGAGCTAAGTGAGAGTATGTAACTGAGAGGAGAGTGAATGAAGAGCATCCATTGAAAGATCTACCAGCAGTTCTGTTTTCAAGAGCAATATGGTTAGTCCATGATTTGTGTACTACGATAATCATAGTATTTTGAAGTTGGTGAAGAACCTAAATGTGTTTGGTTCTAGCATGATCTAGTTTCTTCAACAACTTCAAAGCACTTTGATTATAGCAATACAATGAGTGAGATAGGATCCAATTCAAATCATGATGTAGTTGTTGCAACGTTATTGCCCCACAACATACACTAATGACTACCTTTTACCCTACTTGAAGGCAAAATAAGTCGACTGTGTGTTTATTGCTATATTGTTACACTACCAAATACACAAATATACAAATATAAATGGTATATACCAAATTGATTGTAGATGAAAAACACAGTTTTGCATTTTTCTTGAAGGTAGATTTTTATTACAATGAGTATAGAACTGAGAGGAACAAATCAGAACCTTTCCCTGACAACACAAATTCTATTTTAAGGGAAAGTTGTCAGTTAGACAACAACTGTTGGTAACCATTTATAACCATTCATAAACAGCCAAACCAAAGCAAACAAATAAATAACAAGATAAGTCAACTGCACAACCTCTAACAAAATATAACATATTCTAATTGTGCTTAATACAGTATGTTAAAGTTTACTTTGCCTTGAATAACTCCTGATTTTGTAACAAACACATTGTCAATAGCAGATCTTCTCATGTCCAAAAAACTGGCCTAATCAGAGTCTGTCTATACAGGCAACTTAAACTCTGAAGACTAATTGAACAAGATGCCAAAGTAAAGTGACTCAAGATGACAACTACGACCATATTGAAGGAGTCATTTTGCTGCTTGATAGCAGACAAGTTTTATTCACTAACCAATTGTGAATCAATTTGAACTAAAAAGGTTTTATGCACAACCTCCATGGCTGTAGACAACGGATTAGATTCTAACAAGTTGAATTTTTCCATAAGACTTTTAGCATACTTCAGTTGAGAAACAAAGGTCATGTCATCAAGTTGTCAAAACTCTATACCTAAACGACCAAAATTGTCAAGTTAAGCTAAGAGATAGTTCCCAAAATGTGTTTTGCATTGCCTTTGTGTTATGTTGCAAAAGAAATTTTTGTACATCCATAAGTGGACTCCCCTAACTATGCAAGAGATATGCACTGACCTACTCAAAGCTTACTATTGAACTCTCAACCAATTGATTCAAAGACTGAATAAATGTCTCATAGGAAAGGTGCTAACACCAAAGTAAACCATATCTTCATCATTTGTTTACAGCAGATGACCAATCTGACTACCCTTTGACCATCTTTGTAGAAATCAACACGTCTTACATACAACACATGATGCTATCAAATGTCTGGTACTTGGTCTTTCAGACTTGTCCACAAGACAACAACAAAAGTGGGATCGCAGACTTCAAGTATGAGATTATCAAAAAAGTTAAAACAAAAACTTTGAGGAATAAAAGCACCTCTTTGTAAAACTTATCAAAACCATCAGCAATTGGAGAGGCTCTAACTTCCTTCCTCAAAACAATATTGTCACAATACCAATACTCACACATTGTAAGTATGTTATGATTCCAAACTTCATAGTTTTTCCTGATGAGTTTGTAAGAGTAGAGTAGCATTAGCCATGTTTGCTAGCAGATGGAGACCTCAGAGAAAGGAACAAATCTTCAACCAGACCACAAAAGAGAATTTTTAAATTTGGATTTTTATCTGTGATTTATTTGAGTTTTGAAGAACTGGTTGTTGTCAATTGTGGGAAAATGGAAGAACATTGCATACAACAATTCCAATAATCTCCTTTATGTACAGAACTTATAGTTCTGGAAATATTAGAATATGAAGACTTTGCATAAAGAATTTCTCACTTATCTCCAATACTCTACCCCCTTCAAAGTTCAAACTGCAACTTTCAACAATTCTATACCAACCATGATCTGCACAAGGTCTGACAATTTGTACATTTTATTTCTTATGGCCACTCTGCACAGTAGTGTTGTTTAATTTCTATGGCCTAGGCTGCAAGGACATCACCTGCACTCTTAACTGTTACTCATGGTTGACCATGCCTGACTGATCCTTGTTCTCGTTTGCTCCTTGCAGCAATGTCTCTGCGAAATGCCTTCCACAAAAATGTCTGCAATGATTGAATTCATGTGTCGATAACATTCAGATTTCATAATGTCTACTTTCACTCATGGATAACAGTCAAATTTCATCATTACGACATTATA